>NW_004949116.1:4263048-4273048 GCF_000317375.1 Microtus ochrogaster
ACTGAACTTCCTAATTACCCAGGTAACATTATTTTCCTTCTCAGATCTTCGATGGGTTGAAGACTATATAAATGTAGTTACTTTTCTCTCATGACTTGGCCAAGTTATTTATTTATCTCTTGACTTAAGCTAGTTAGAATAGGATATTTGTACTTATTGTATATAAGTTATTTATTATACAAGACCTAAGCTAGTTAGAATAGGATATTTGTACTTATTGTATATAATTTTGTGGTAGGTTTAGAACTCTCTTACTTTACCAAAAAGGAGAGGTGTTGCGGGAGGTCCTTCCGCTCCTCTAGCCAATAGCCGCTAAGATACGAGCCCATTGGTGTGTGGTCTCTCTCTTTAAAAAAGCAGCCACTTCCCTCCTCGCTCTCTCTTACTTCCTGCTCCGCTTCCGGCGGCTAGACTCCCTTCCTGATTGTGCAGAGGGCTATTGTCTGGGACGGAGATCTGTAAGTTTTTTTTCCCCTTTAAATAAATAACCAATCTATTAATCATAATTCCAAACTGGTGTGGAATTGTTTGTGACTTACGCCTTCGCCTTCATGATTGTTTCATTTTTCTGAGACAGTTCTTACTTGTAGCCCAGGCTAACACTGAATATGAGACAGTTTTCCTGCTAGGATCAAAGGAATGTGCCACCACACCCAACTAAAGACCCTTCTGCAGAAATACTGTACTGTCTAGGGACAAGGCTAGTTCCTTCTATGAACTCCCTATCCTCTAAAATAGAGCAGGAGACTGGCATCTGTGAGCCTCTTTTAGGCCTTCCTAGCACTTAGAAGGGTGCCAGGCACACAGAGGTGGGCAAGGAGGATGCAGCAGGTCCCAAAGGTCAGCTCTTCCCTAGGCTCATCTCCTCCCTAAGGTCAACTTGACCCTAAATTTGGTTGTCCCTCCATGGTCAGCTCCTCTCTTAGGTCAGCTACTCCTTATGGGTCAGCACCAATCCAGGGTCAGTTCCTCCCCAGGGCCAGCTCCTCCCTAGTGTCAGCTACTCCTCTAGTGTCAACCATTCCCCAAGAGCTGACCCTGGAGAGGAATGGATCCTGAAGGAGCTGACTGCAGAGGAGGCTCTGGATAAAAGCTGCCCCTGGACAGAGGGATGGCTGGAATGGGTAGGGGAGAGCCAGAAAATGATAGATTAAACAGAAGAGCTAGACCTGAAATGAAGGTTGATGCCTGGAACTGGAAAGCAGGGGAAAGGCCCGAAGGCTAGCTAGCTTCATCTTGCCCTGTGCCAAACCCTTACAACACATGCAGTGAGGAAAAAGGTATTTTGTAGGCACAGGTTTGGAAGGGGCACAGATCACTATTCCTAGTGCCCAGGGAAGTCTGGGATTGACAAGAGCAGGGTAAGGCAGGGAGCCACTTCTGCATGTTAGGAGTCTCTGCTGGGTGCTGCACGCTGTTTGGTTTCTATGAAGCTGGAAGTCCTTGATGGGGGACACCCAGCCTGACTCTCAGGTGGTCTCTAGTCTTATCACCTCTTTCTGTGGGTTTTCATACCTAATAAAGGAAGCAGCACCCTTAATTTTACAGCGATTGACTTATTCCCTTCAGAATTTGTCTTTGTCATTAAAAAAAAATCTTTCTAGGTTTTAAATGGATTCCATAGTTCTGTGGGGTCAGGTGTTTCCCTGAACAGAAATGAGACATTATTTATGACTATCAATAATTATTTTCTTATTAATGTAATTAAAGATCTTATTCTTCCCTATCTAATAGACGAGGCAAAATAAACCTTCCAATTATCTTCACTTTCAGGTTCTTTTTTTTTTTCAGAATATCTCCAATTATCACTCTTGCCACAAGTATAATCAAGTTGCATAAATCAGCGTCTATTCTTAGCTACAGTTTAGCTATCCCCCATCCTACCCTAGCACTTTGTATGTTATGGTGACAAATTCTAAGTTAACACATCTATTCCACACGCAACTCAGATCAGAAGGGCCACACTGAAATCACGGAAGAGTCCCACCAAACCAGGAACAAAGGGTCCAGCTGCCAGGCAATGCCGTCCCTCCTCCCTCTCCCTGGAGCCTGCCAGCCTGTTCTGAGGAACTGGAACTGTCTGTTACTGGATAGTGACCAGGTCCTCAGGTCCCCCCTCTCCTGAACCCACCTAGAAGTGTGTTTGGAGGGCACAGGTGACACTTGTAATATAGGCTGCAATCCAATAGGAATTGCCATGTGAGTCTGCGACAGGGTTAGGGACCAGCACAGAATGGGAAAGAGAGGGAGGCGTCCTCAATTGTAGCAAGGGATTTGAGTGCCGAAGAGGGCAGCCAAGGTAGAGGCTTCTTCAGGAAAAAACGCTCCTCCTGGATAAAGGGTCTGGTGGCACAGGCTTCTGTGGAGACTCAGCTGGGAGATCATGAGTCCAAGGTCTGCCTAGGCTATGGAATGAATTCAAGGCCTGCCTGACAACTTAGACCAGTGGGTTTCAACCTGTGGATTGTGACTTTTTGGAGGTCAAACCACCCTTATACATAAAGCGATTGGAAAACACAGATAATTATATTACAATTCATAACAGTAGCAAAATTACAGTTATGAAATAGTAACTAAAATAATTAAATAGTTGGGGGTCACCACAACATTAAGGACTGTATTAAAGGAAGATTGAGAGCCATTGACTTAGACTCTGTCTCAAACTAAAAGAGTGAAATAAGGGCTGGGAATATAGGTGAGTGGTGTTTGCCTAGCATTGTCAAAGGCTCAGGGTTCATTCCCTAGTATCTGCCCAAAGAAAAGCAAAGGTCCAGCCCAGGGCCCAGCTCTGTATCTGCAGCTTTCTGTTGTTCAGCCTGGCCCCTGAAAACCACTGCTAACCAGGGAGTGATTGCAGAAACTGAGGATCTGTCTACAGCGTTTGATCCAGTCTGTGGAATGCTGGAACCCAACTGAACCACGCCATGCATTCTGTGATGGTGTGTGCTCCCTGGAGTCTGCTTCAGAGCACTGATGTTGAGATCTATGTGGCTGGAATTGGTCTAGGAGCTGAGCACAACCTGTCCTCACTAACGGAAGTGCAGCCGGCAGTCTGTGCCTGAGGCCCCTACAGGGCCAGCAGCTGTGAAGGGATCTCTCAGAGCTGGGGCTGAGGTGTCACTGGCTGGTTCCTCCTGAGGCTCTGTCCCTGGCTTGCTGATTGCAGACCTGTCTTGTATTCGACACAGCAAGTGTGCCCTTGCAGCTGCAGGCACATCCAGCTTGCTAATTCCATCTGTGTGCACTTCAGGTCGGCTTCCAGGGAAGGACAAGCTGTGCACTAAAGCACTTTATTTTACTCTGTGATGATAATTAACAACTTGAGATAGGGTCTCATGTGTTCAAGACTGGTTTCAAACACACTGTGTAGCTAAGAATGGCCTTGAACTTTGATCCTTCTCTCTCCACCTCTGCAGTACTGGGGTTACAGCTGTGCACCCCACCCTGTATATGTAAGGGATCCAATATAGACTTTCATACATGCCAGGTAAGTGTTCTAGTCGCTGAACTGTACCCCAGTCCCCAAGGTACTTTCAATTGAAGTCCCGCCCCAAGTCTTTTAGAGTCTGTGCCCTGAAGCTCCGAGTCAGAGTCATCCTTCAAGGTCTGTTTCCATGGTGACCGTCACTGTTACTCCTCTGTGTTCATAGAGCCCTGGCCTCTGAACAGCCTTAGAGGAATCAGGGATGGTGCTTGAGCCTCTGTGCCATGGGTGGGTGATGATACCAGAGCCAGGGCTGTAAATTTCTGGCTTTATGTGGGTCTCTGGGGCTGCATGATGGGGTACCAAGACTGAGGGTATGATGGGATGGCTCCAGCTGGGGCTCTGTCTTGGCTCTGGCCAGCATTCTCACAGTGTCTTCACATGGTTATCCCTGTATGTGTGTCCATGTGGTAGTTCTTTGAGTAAGGACACTAACCATGTTGAAGAAGGTTCTTTGTGCCCTGTCTTACTACAGCCATCTCTCCAAGTGTAGTTCCAGGGCCTTAGGATTCAGCATGAAATCAGGGGACACATTTCAGCCATCAGACTTCGGTGCTGAGCATAGGTCCTGGTGACTCAAGGCAAGATTGAGGATGACAGCCCAGGTCAAGCCTCCTACACTTGCTTTCTAACAGAGACCGTAGGCTCCGATTTCCCTGGAACTCTACACCACTCCCCACCCGCCCTGGCTCAGCAGCCTGGCCCCTCTCTAGAGGGCAGCTGTTTAGAATGTGCCCACGTGTCCGGTGCTCCGTCACTTCCATTCAGATCCCTTTGCCCAGTCTGCACTCAGCAGCACCGGTGACCCTGTGCAGATTCTCTCCCTGTGAGCATTTCTTCCTCGGCTAAGACTTCCATCTGCCTCTGTCTTCCACCTCAGCCATTGGCTCTGTCATGAAGTGGGACACTCAGGACTTTTTGGTTCCCCTGTCTCTTTCTTCTTCCCCCACTGTGTCTCTTTTTCTCCATCTCTTCCCACCCATGACCATCCTCTATTCCTTCCTCTTTTCCATCGTGGGGTCTTCGTGTGTCTATGTCTGTCCCTTTTTGCCCACTCTGTCTCTCATTTATTTCTTTGTCACTTTCCTTCATTTCTCTTGTTTCCACCCCCACGTCTAGCCACAGCCTCACCGCGACCACTCTTCCTTCGGGTCTATCCCTCCCGCGCCTCTCTTTTGTTTGGAGCATCTCAGGCCTTTGCTTCTCTCTCCCCACCTCCCCCGCCAATTTCCTCGTCTCAAAAGTGACCCTTCTTTTCTTCTCCTTACCCTCTATCTGACTAAATCTTGTGTATGTCTCCTTTACCTCCCGGTGCCATCTCAGCCTCCATAACCTTCAGGGTTGCTCTTGCAGACTTCCCGAGTGGCCCCATCCCAGCTGAGACTCACTCAGCTCCCTAGGGCTGTAGGTCTCCTCTCCAGTTCTCCGACATGCCACACTCTTTCTTTAAAGCTTGGCCTCAGCTTGGTTTCCTAGCATGACTGATGAGCATCTTTGTGGACCTTAACTCCTTAAGGACAAGAAAGACTTTACTGGCCTTGTATTCCCAAACCCACCACTGAGCAGAGCAGGAGCCACGGGTTGTAAAAGGTGAGTCTCACACATCCTCTTCCAGTAGACAACACCTGGCTTCTCCGGCTTGCTTTCCTGGCCTCTCCAAGAAACTGAAATATATTTCCCAGAATCAGAGACAAAAAAATTACACTTGTTGTTTATTTTTGTCATTTTTTTTCTCTGTTGGAGCTTTTCTGAGGAAGCCGAGCGTGGTTGCAGATGCCATAGCTGGGAGAGCCATGCTCCTATGGCTAGATCCCACAGACCCAGGTTCCGTGAGTCTGGGACTGAGCACAACCCGCAGCTTTCTCACCTCTTTCTTCACACAAGGAAATAGAGCAGTCTCTCTCCTGTGTGAAGACACCCTGGACATACGAGGAGGGGAGGAGACTGCCCCACCCCATTCTTCTTCCGCCCCCACCCCAAGCCCTCCTAGGCAGATGTCTGCCCTCTGCTTCCCAGACCCTTAGGCCTCAGGCCCTTTTCATAAAATTTTTCTTCTCTCCTTTCATTTTCTATCCAGCCTCTAAATATTGGTGAAACCAAGAATAGGCACATTTTCTGGAGGTTTCGCTGTCTCTTGGTCTTTGGTGGAATTTGGACAGAATACGTGGGGTGGAGTTCTGGGGTCTCCTTGTTCTCTACCAGAAAGATGTTTGTTTCATGTGTTGCTCTTTCTGATCTCAAACCCACCTAAGTAAACGCAGCGTTTATCTGACAGAACTGGACAACCCTCTGTAAATACAGAACTGCTCTATGTGTTTTGACTTCACAATGCAGCATTTTTGAAAAAGGGCAGGGTCCACGGCTTAGACATTTAAATCCTATGCAAATAATTACGGCCAGTGTATGAATCATAAAAATGTGCCTTGAGCTGGGATGGCCTCTCCTTTCAATATTGCCTTTTATTCAGAAGAGGCACACACAAGAGGAATTATGTCTATTTGCTTTCTCTGTTGAATGTTTTAATGGTTTGTTCTGTCTGAGAAAACCTGATGTTTAGCTAAAGTTGACAGAAACCACAAGTGGACGTGTCAAAACAAGCTGGAGAGAGTTACTTTTGATGTGTTTTATTGAGATATCCGAGGTACTTTCCAATTATTTTATGCCAAGAAAGGCAGTTCTTCACAGAAAAAAGATTTCGTTTGAAAACCACAAGTGTAACATGTCGAATCTAAATATCATTTAGATCTGTCAGAGAGAAAGCTCTGAAGCACACTGCATCCCTCACCACAGGAAGAGGAAAGCGGACTCGAGTGACAGAGGCAGGACCCCGAGTCCAGAGAGAGGCTGTCCCTGCCCCACGGGTGGCTGCAGACCCTGGCACTCTTTCAGTGTCCCTACGGAACACACCGGACTCCGCACCTCACTCCCGCTGCTGGGGACAAACCAGAGCGACTGTGAGATCCTGAGAAAGACTCACTGGATTGTTCATTCTGAGAAATGAGGGGTGCTGGGATCTGCACCTTCGACTGCAGGGTTCACAGTGCAGTGGTGTCAGGGGCCCTGACTGGCACAATGCAGTGACCAGCCCTGAGTGCCCATGCTGAGTCTTCTACTCAGGTCCATAAGCCTTCCTGAACCTAGTGCAGCTTCCTAAATCAGAGTCCAACAGGTCCTCTTTAGGGCAGCACAGGCCTCACTGAGGTACCACTGCGTGGACAGGAGACCTGCTAACAGAGGGGCATCCCCTGTCTCCCAGCTTTGATACCTGAAGGCCAGAGAGGAGCCATTCTCTGTACCTGTCCTCTGCCGGCAGTCTAGCAACTGCTGTTCCCCTTGTTCCTGGGGGCACAGAGGGGAGCCCCTGAAGACGCCTGGGACCGTGCACCATGGGATGTGCGCTTTTCAGGCACCAGAGTTTCAAAAGGCGACTTAAGGTGCAGCTCACAGAGACAAAGGCAGTGGGGAAGGGAGGTGTTTTCAGATTAGACAGAAACCACATGAAAGAGGCTTCGGAAGAGGAGCTAGGTTTGAACTTGACTGCGTGGAGGGAGGGGGCTGGCAGGAGGGCCTCTGCTGAGGCCAGATGGATCCTGGATCCTAGCACAGCCCCAGGGGCTGGCTGTGGTGCCATGGAGTGGGAGGCTCTAAGAGTCAGCTTCTTCAGGGTCCCAGGAACCCTTGCCTTCCCCACACCCTAGGTGCTTCCCCAGGGTGCAGGAAGTCATCTCCATTAGCACGAAGTGTCCTGGAGGGGTCTCAGGGCGCTGCCCTCTGAGATGACTCTGCAGACATCTGCATGTGACCATCATAGTTCCTCACAGAAAAGGGTGAAGACAGCTTTGCCTGGGGAGATCTTTCCAGCAAATGTCTTACTGGAGTGCAGCTCTCAGTCAAGTGTCCCCTCATCTGTCCCCAGCAGCTCTTGGCAGCTCTCCACAGAGTGGGAATCTCCCCTCCAGAGGTCAGGCAGAGTCCAGCTCTTCTTCTGCAGGTGGCATTTTCCATGTTCCACCTTGGGTATGAGAATACCTGTATTTTACTTCATTTTTCATGTCTGGTCAAGCTGAGTGTCAAGGAACTTGTTAGGCCAAGGGTTGTCTGCCCTTCCCGTATTGACCCAGTGTCCGGGGCAATGTTTCATCTCACAGTCCTGCCTGCCTCTTTCTCCTGACATCATGCCCTCATGAAGAGGAACCTACAGCCTTGGGATCTTTGTGGGTTCCCAGGGAGAGAGGACCTGACTGCTGTGTCACTCAAACCCAGCTCTCAGCTCTGTCTCAGGTCAGGTGATGGGCTCTGCTGCCCAGAGCCAAGTGAATTGAGCAAGCAGGTTCATGAAGAAAAGGGAGCCACTTCAAGCAGAGAGTTTGAAGCTGAGAAAAGGGTCCTGGTGGTGTCACGAGACGGCATGCAGAGGGCCATTGGAGGTGGGCCACAGTGCCAGGTCCACAGTGTGACAAAGAGACTGGAACCCTGCGTACAATGAGTAGATTGGAAAAAGATTGTGGGGTTTTTCTTTCCTGCATTTATCAGCACGTTGGTCCCCGAGACTTCTGTATAGAGAGGGAATGGAAAGGACCAGGGTCGGCACGGGGATTTGGTAATGGGCTCGCATTTAACCAAAGGACAGTCTGGCTTTAAACCTGGACTCAGGTTCATTTCTGTCTTCTGGAAGGACAATGGACACAACACAGCCATCGCTACAATAATCTTTGAAGAGCCAGATGGATACCGCACTGCCAGATCTGCCCTTTGCCCCATTTCTGTCCCATCATTTCTTCATTTCACAGGTCTGGAGCTTTCCTTAGACTTTGTTCTGGGAAGCTCTGGGTGGGATGTTCCTCAGGGCCCCAAGATTGAGGACTGCTGGTGGGTTCCCGCCCCTGGCCTTTTGCTGATGCAGATCCTTTGCCGGCAATGCTTGCCAGGACCCAGAGTCTCTTCCCTGCCCCCCCCCCCCATTGTACTCTTCCCTCCAGGACTGGTTCCTAGAAGGGCTCTGCATACCTATGAGGAGGCTAGGCACTGCCCTGCTCTTTCCTGATCGCCAGGTTTTATTCAAGGAGACCAGCTTTATACTGGAGTGACTGTTCATCCCCATAATCGTCCTGATTGTCACTTTCAGTATAGCATTCAATACATCAGAGGTGATATTCAAGTGTTACTATAAATAGACTCTGTCTTAGGTGAGTTTGCCTAATTGTGGGCTAATATAAGGTAAACTGTACTAAACCATCACACTTAGTAGATGTGTTAAATGCTTTTCTGACTTGGCAGTTATTTGAAATTATGGTGAATCCATTGACCATAACCCCATCATCAGTTGAGGGGTACCTGCATCTATCAAACAGATGGCTTTGTCACAGGGTTCAGAAGCCTGGGTCAGAAGACAGTGAGGGTCCCTCTATGCACACTGATAGGGCCTCTTCAGTCTCTCCTCGGCTTCTGTCATTGTCACCTGACCTTGGAGTCAACCTTGACATTGAGTTTTCATTCTTCCTTTTGCTTCAAAAACAGGATGGGCATGCCTCAGCCAACTCTCACTGAGCTTTGTAGCTCTTTCTACTTCTGTTGTCTGTTGGGCTCACTCTGATAGCCTATACTCTCCTATGGGACTGACGAAGGGGGCCCCCATCTTACATGGCTTACTTCCTCTTCTTTTTCATCTGCTCTACCTGGGTGAGTGCGTGCCTAATTCACTGTCACATATAAAATGACAGTGAAAGCCATGGGCACCCAGAGATGAAGGGAAGTTCAAGATTAAACACAGGTCTTTGGCATCTGAGACTTCCAAGGTCTGAAGTCCAGGTTTTTGGAAGGACATCTAAGCTTCCCCAGGCTACAGTCTGGTAATTGGATGGGTGACTGAAACCCAAAGTCTAAGCTCAAGGTCTTTGGAAGGAGAACTGGATATACCAGAGATTGGTAGGCTGCATCCTTTACTGGAGTGATGTTTACTCTGTGAACCATGGCAGTCCTTTTAAGAGTGTGCATAGTTCTGGGACACAACCAGGTCTAGAGTTGGGCTGCTCCTCTATACAACCTAACTTATTCTTATCACGTGTGTACCATAGCATTCTGATATGCTAACTCATACCTGGGTCTTCACTGGCTCTCCCAGGATGGGGAAGGACTTCTTTTGAAAAGAATGATCTGCAGTGGTCGAAGTCTGGCGAAAGTGCACTCGGTGGGACAAGCCTGGAGAGAGCTGGATTCACAGCTAGGGTGTTGTCTTGTTTCTCTCCCCAGCTCAGAGGGAGTCTAGAGTCTCAGGAGGATCCTTTCCCCACCGTGGGCCTTAGTGGTCTCTGTAGGGTGCAGGGTGAGTGGGGGCCTCACAGCCTCCCACCCCTGCCTTCTCTTTGCCCTTGATCTTGGTCTATTTTTTCCTCCTCCAGCTGGAGACAATCTGTCACCCTGTGATGTCCCAGGGAATCGAATGGCACTTGCCATTTCCCATGGGTCAGACGTAATTGTCCCTGCTGCTTGCCTCCCAATGTCTCTGTCTTTTTATCA
>NW_004949116.1:4278048-4304588 GCF_000317375.1 Microtus ochrogaster
TCCTTGGAATGCAGGGTCCTTACACACCCTGAACTCTCACGTCCCCCGCACCCTTGTCCACTGCGGCTTGCTTTGCTCCTGACCTTCTTTTGCTTCCACTGTGTTCTTAGGAGGGGCCGTGATGTCCCGATGATGAGGGAACGCTACATTCACCCACTGGTTTCCAAACTCTGTTCAAATCTCTTGACCTTCTTAGCAGTAACTGGGGCTCTTGGAAGCTTTTGTTTATATATAGGGAATCAATTGTTTCCAAAAGCTAAGTGTGGCCATGAGAAGAACGACATGGGTTTCATTTTCACAAGTATCTTCAACATCTGGCTGAAAATAAGGCAGCTAGATCTCACATTTTCTCTCAAATGTCTCCTTTTTTTCTTTTACATGTTTTTGCATCTCTTGTGTTCAGTACGATTCCCCAGTTTATACTGGACAACCAAATGTTTTTTACTGTATTCTGCCCATCACGTCAGCTTCAGGCCTCCTGAGAAGCATGGCTCCGGCTTACTCTCCATGCCTGCTGCCAATCACTGCCTCTTCCTTAACTAACAAGCCATGGGCAATCACCATGTACCTTCTGCCTCTCAAGTCTCCTTTGTTTTGGAAGTTTTGTATGAATAAAATTACATAATTTGTGACCATCTGCATCCGGCTTCTTTCCCATGGGACACTGTTTGCAAGGTTCATCTTCCCTGCCCCTTTCTTTCCATTGTAAGGACAGACATTCTGTTCATTCATTCGGTTGGTAGACATTTGGGCTTCCCCACTTTCCGGCTGTTGTGAATGAGGCAGTCTACTGATTGATCTCAATATAAGATTTTTGTGTGGTCTTGTTTATACTTCTGTTCCTAGGAACCACTGATGGGTCATATGAAAACTCTATCTTCAGCCCCTGAGTTGTTGATGAGTTGCTTCACAGAGTGGCTGCACATTCCCACCAGTTGCATGCAAGGCCTGCCCTCTCTTTCTCTGCATCCTTGCAAACACTGCTGTCATCTGCTTTTTAATCTTTGTTGCTATTTTTTGTCTTTTCTTGAAGTGATGTCATTTGTCTAGGTGAGCTTTGTACCATGGAGCAACCCTTTGCCTGCCGTTTTGGTTGTGGCCATCCTACTAGATTGAAAATGGGAACACGAACTCATTGTGGTTCTGACTTGCTTCACCAGAGGTATACTGAAATTCTTTGTGTGTGCCTTAGATGCTTTTCTTGTCACTGCTGTCAAATACCCGACAAAAGACAACAAAATGGGGATTTATTCTGCCTACAGTTCAGGGAATGCTGCTCATCACGGTGGAGGAGACAGGAATGGTTTGGTCTGTGGTGCTGACTAGGCTTGTTAACTTTTTTCTTCTTTAATTTTCAAGATTGTCATGGAATTGCAAAATTTCTACCTTCCATTTCCTCTCTTTGAATGCCTCACATATGCACCCCTTTCTACTCTTATTCAAATTCTTGGCTTCTTCTTTCATTAATTGTTATTACATGCAAACACACACACACACACACACACAACACATGCTCATAGATACACACACATATATATTTCTAACTATAACATGCCCCCCTGTATAATGTTACTTGTATGTATGTTCTTAATCTGGTACTGGACAATGAGTTGGTTCCCTTTCCCAAGGAAGACCACCTCTCCTGCTCCCAACATTAGTCAGTGGCCTGTGGTTCTTTCTGTGGGATTGAGGACTTGTAGGCTTTTCCCATCCTTTGGCATGTCTTTCGGTGTCCTCCTTGTTCAGCTCACATTTGGCAGTCGTGTTATTGAGATTTCATGAGTGCCACTTCTGATATCACTCGGAGACACAGTCTCACAGTCAACTCTCTGATTCTCTGATGTTTCCGGTCTTTCTGGCCCTCTTACACAAGGTTCCTTGAACTTTAGGTGTGGGGATGTTTTGAGGAAGTATCTGTTGGGACTGGGCTTCACAACTCTTTGTTTTGATTGGCTATAGTTTTCTGTAATGGTGTCTGTTGTAGAGAGAAGTTTCCTTGATAAGGAGTGAAGACCACACTTATCTGTGGGTATAACGATGAGTGTTTGTAGATTATTGCTGGGGACCACGTTGGCTAAGTAAAACACTGGCTGTTGATTCTCCTCCAGCAACCACAACTTCATTAGCACTGAGCGATTAGCTAGGTTTCCAGTAACAGGCATGGCTTCTGTCTTATTGAATGGGTACTACTGAGTTTTTACTTCCACTCATTTGAAAGTGTTTTCTTTTTTCAAGACAGGGTTTCTCTGTGGTTTTGGAGCCTGTCCTGGAACTAGCTCTTGTAGACCAGGCTGGTCTCGAACTCACAAAGATCCGCCTGCCTCTGCCTCCAGAGTGCTGGGATTAAAGGCATGCGCCATCACCGCCCGGCTTGAAAGTGTTTTCTAACAACCACTGGAGCATCTTCATTTATTCATTATTTAGAAGAGTATCATGTAATTTTCATATTTTAAATGCACCTACCATATTTTTGCCTTCAACTTCTAATTCTATCCAATCAATGATGGAGAGTTGCTTTGGGTGATGTGTGTCCACTGATACCTTTTGGGGCTTTTATGGTCTCATCTGTTACTCGCCTTGGAGAAAATGCCACCTATGCTTGGAAATGGATGCTGGTATCCTTGCGGGCAGTGGTCTACAGGGGCCTGTCAGTTGTCGTGCTGCTGAGGTCTTCCTGGCCTGTTGGCGTTGGCTTCCCATTTGTGCTGTTATTGCTGTTAGTCTCCTCAAGTTTCTAAATAGCCCCATGGCACTGCCTGTTTCGAGCTTTAATTTGGTATTCCTGGGCCCCAGTGTTAGTGGATGGGAGCTAACAGCTGTAATGTCTTCCTGATAAATTGACCATTAAGTTATCACAAAATGTCACTGACTTTCTTTTCTAAATTAAATTTATTCATTTATTTTACATTCTGACCACAGTTTTTCTTCCCTCCTCCCATCCTTTCCTGCTCCCCCCAATCTATTCTTCCTCTGTTTGTGTTCAGAAAGAGCAGGGCTCCCATGGATGTCAACAAAGCATGGTATATCAAGTTGAGGTAGGACTACGCTTCTCTCCTTGTATTAAGGTTGGGCAAGGAAATCCAGTATGAGGAGTTGGTTTCCAAAAGCCAGCAAAAGCATTAGGGACAGGCCCTGTTCCCACTGCTAGGAGTTCCACAAGTAGACCAAGCTATACAATTGTCACACATATGTAGAGGGCCTACAGGTTGTTTCCCCGCAGGCTGCCTAGCTGTCGATCCAGATTCTATAAGCTCCTATGAGCTGAAGTTAGTTTTTTCTGTGGGTTCCCTTGTGATGACAACCTACCCTGGCTCATATAACCCTTCTTCCTTCAACAGGATACCCCAAGCTCAGCCCAGTGCTTGGCTATGTGTCTCCCTACCTGTTTCCATCAGTCACTGGATGAAGGTTCTCTGATGACAACTGGAGTAGTCACCAATCTGATTATTGGAGACGGCCAGTTCAGGATGCCCACCCACTATGGCCAGGAGTCGTATCTGGATCATCCTTACAGATCTGTGGGACTTTTTCTCTTGCACCAGATATCTACTTGACCCCAAAATGTCCCCCATATTAAGACATGTCTTCCAGTAGTCTCCCCTTGCATCCAGACTTCATGTTTCCACCCCAGCCGGACCCCAGTCTTCCCAGGTGATCTCTTCTATTTCCCTTTCCCGGGGAAATTCATGCATCCCCACTTTGGGTCCTCCTTGTTACCTGGCCTCTCTGGGTCTGTGGATTATAACATGGTTATCCTTTACATCACAGCTAATATCCCCAACTTTCATAGTTTTTAGGTTTTTTTGGTGGTGTCATTTTATTTTAAAGTCCTTTTATTCCAATGTTAGCCACACCCCTCTTCTTCTCTTGGGACACCATTTACATGGTACTCCATTTCTCATCCTTCGAGCAACAGCCATGCTTTGAGTCAAATATACACCATATAGACAAAGTAGACTTTAAAAGTCAACATTTTTGGTTGGATTCTTAATAACTAATGTTGCATTACATGTGTTCACTTGTCATGCTAATACTGATTAGACTTAGGGTAGACTTACTGGGTAGCTTGGGTTGGTTATTTTGTTTGCTATGCACAGAACTTCTTGCTCTTGGTTTTCTTTTCTTAGTTCTTTGCATTAAGCAAACATTTTGTAGTATAGTACCCTAATTCTGTAATGATTTTCCCCACATATTTGAATGTGTTTGTATCATTGCTTCTGCAAGGTCAGGGGTCAAAGCCAGCATCTTGTGCACATTAGAGGCAGACGCTTTACCACACTCCATTCTAGGTACTTTCGCCAACTATTTGAAAACCGTTTTCTTCACTCTAGGGTTTAGTGTTTGTCTTAAGTTAGACTCAGATTTATACTAATAATTTGGAGAACTATTTAAATGTTTCCCCCAGGCATCTCTGTACTTCTTTCTTCAGTGGTAGCACAAATTTGAGTTGATGAGATATTTAAAAAAGACAGAGAGGACTAACAGTTCTGGAGCCTCCATGGGACCAAACTAGGCCCTCCATATGTGGGAGACAGTGGTCAATTTGGGCTATCTGAGGGGCACATGGCAGTAGGATTGGGATTCATCCCTGGTGCATGAGCTAGCTTGTTGGAGCCCATTCCCTATGGTGGAATGCCATGCTTGGCCTCAATGCAGTGGCAAGTGTTTGGTCCTGCCCCAACTTAATGTGCCAGATTTTACTGACTTCCCATTGGAGCCCTTATCCTTTGAGAGGAGTGGATGGGAGGTGGGCTGGGGAGAAGGTAAAGGGTGGGAGGAAAAGCTGTCGTTGGAATGTAAAATAAAATTAAAAAAATTAAAAAAAGACACAGGTGGGATTGAGGTTAAGATGTGGAAGTGGATTTGGGAGAAATTAGGGAGAAGGATGAGGGTGAATAGATTAAAATACACAGCATGAAATTATCAAAACATTAATAAATTATTTTTGAAAACCTGATGAATGTGGCAAGGAAAATATACCTGACAATTAAAACACTACCTTTCACCCTTTAAAAAAGTATTTGCTATTGGGTATTAGGTTTTGTTCTTAACCCTTTGAATATTATCATCTACTGTCTGTCTTCTGTCTCCATTGTCTTCAATGATAAATTACCAGTTTATATTATTGGCTAGTTTTCTCTTTCTAGTTTTATGATTTATTTCTTTTAACATTTTTTTCTTTATTGTAGCTCTGTATCTTTGCAAACAGCTATACTTGGTAATAAGTGAGTCAGATGTGTCAATTATTATTTTAAGATAAAAATGGTAAAGTTTTCAGTTGTTTCTTCAATTATTTTCTTCATTTTTTTAATCTTCCTTTTGTGTTCTCATGCACGTTTTGCTGTTTTGTGCCCTTCAGTTCTCTGAAGCTTCATTCACTGTCCTTCCTTAATTCTTATTTAGATTACAGTCTCTATCGACCCATCTCCACATTCTCTTATTCTGTCAGCTAAAATCTGTTGCTGAAGGGTTGGCACAGTGGTTCAGTGGTTATGAGCATTTGCTGCTCTTGTAGAAGACCTGAGTTCTGTTCCCAATACCTATAGCGGGCAGCTCACAGTTGTTTGTAACTGCAGACCCAGGGGACTCAATTCCCTCCTATCCTCCACTGTGGCACACGCATGTGCACACACATACCTACAGGCACATCCGTTGGGACACACACACACACACACACACACACACACACACACACACACACACTTAATCCCAGCACCAGAGAGGCAGAAGCAGAAGCAGAAGCAGGCAGATCTCTGTGAGTTCGAGGCCAGCGTGGTCTACAAGAGCTAGTTCCAGGACAGCTAGGGCTGTTACACAGAAAAACACTGTCTTGGAAAAGAAGGAAAAAGAGCTATCATTCATTGTAGTTAACTATTTTAATAATTGTACTTTTCAATTCTGAATTTCATAATTTCCATTTCTTTATTGATATTTTCTGTTTGGTAGGACATTTTCCTGACATCTTTCCTTCTTTATACTGGGCTTCACATGGTCTTTGGAACACACCACAGTTGTCTTGAACTCTGACCCGTGAATTCTTCCGAGAGCTGGTTTTGTCATCCCTTTCCCCCTGGATGTGGGTCATCTCTTCTTTTGGATCTCATAATTTTTGTTCATAACTGGCCACTTCAGAGACTACTTTACAGCAACTCCTCTTCTTCCCCCCAGGGCTTGCTGTTTGTTTATTTGTTTAGTGATTTGGTCAGACTATTTCACTCAAGTCTGTCACCTCTGTAGTGTGCAGCCTGTGATGTCACCCGGGAGAGACCACAGCCCCTGGGGCATGCACAGCCACCTTGCAGTGACAGTGACTTTCTTAAGCAGCCCATGGCTGTCTCTTTTCCTATCTGTCCCCTCTTCATTGGTATCACACTCAGCTGTTAGCCCCCAAGATGCTGGTCCATTGCTCTATTGTTTCTGACAAGGCCCCCGGGCATAGATTGCTCCACAGTCAGTTTCAATTAAATTCATGCCTCTTTGTGGGATTGCTCTTCGGGGGCTTGCCTTTGAGTTTTATTCCAACCTGAGAGAGACTAACTGCCTCTTTCCTTGTCTTTTTCTGGTGGACTACCAGTTGGTCTATAGCAAGCAAGCATGTGGCACTCTGGGAGCCTAAAGCCACTTTGATTTTCTTACCAGTGAACCCTGCACTGTTGTGACAGCACCCTGAGGTGTGAACTTCCGCTCACTCTGCTCCAGACAAAGTCCTTTCCAGAAGGGCTGCACGGAGCTCTTTGTTCTTGGAGTCTGTCTCTAACCCCCAGGGCAGTCTCTGCACCTCTGAGCACTGGGCCATTTCCCTTGAGTGACCGGTGCTTGACATGCAGGGCTTTGGGTGAAGGTGTTGGACCCGTCTTCTTGGCTTGCCTCTTCTGACACGGAGCTGCTCCCCTAGGAATGCTGGGGCGAAGGCCCACACTAGTGGTAAGTGGAGTCTGAGCTAGTTAGCACTCCCTGAATGGGAGTCGGAGCCCCAGGCCTTTCACTGACCCTGTCTGGAAGGGAGCACATTCTTGACCTGCTCCTTTGTGGCCTTAGACTATCCACTAGGGATTAGGGAGCCTGGTATCCTTGGCTGTACAGGGTGGGAGCAGAGCTTCCATCATGTTGGCTGGATGTGCAGGAAAGAGCCACAACTTAGACCCCACTCCTTCTGTTCTCCCTGAGGCTTACAGGATTACCTCTGCTAGACTCTTGCATAAGCTAAATGCCCTTTGGACATTGTCCACAGACTAACTTTTTAATCAAGAATCTGTCCTGACTGTTTCTGGCAAAAGAAATCACAGAAGCTGGTACCTCTCTGTGGTAGCTCCCGTGAAAAATGCTACCCGTAGACTCAGACATTTGAATACTGGGTCCCCGTTTGGAGAGGTTGTAGGAAGGCGTAGCCTTGCTGGAGAAGTTCGTCACTTAGAGTGGTTTTGAGAGCTTAAAGCCTCCTTCTACCTCCATCTTCTCTCTCTCCTTTGTACTTGGGACTGAGGATGCCATCTCTCAGCTTCCTGCTATGACTGCATGCCTGTCTGCCTCCTTGCGTCTCCACCATGGTGGACTCTTATCCCTCTGGAACCATAAGCCCAAACAAACTCTTTCTTCCGTAAATTGCTTGTGGTCATGACATTTCCTCACAGCAATGAAAAGGTAACCAAAGCACACTCTGTGTGTAAGATCCTGGGGACAGAACCCATCAGTGAGCCCACTGTGACCACGCCAGGGACTGAGGTCTAGGAGGAAGAGAAAATCTCAGCAACATCTTGAGAAGAGTGTGGCCATGCAGATCCCCTGGCTCCTTCACACTGGGTGTCTGTGTGTTTCTCTCAGTCTGCCCCAGGCTCCTGATTTTCTTTCTCTCGACCCTTGGCTCATCAAACACGGCTTCCCACTCTGAGCTGCACACTGGCAGGTGCTGTGAGCTGGGGCAGGGTTTGAAGGCGAGGTGTGAGGCAGAGGAGGAATCAGTGGTGATCAGAGTGGAACAAAAGGGACCTTCTCTTCCATATGACCTCTTCGGCCACCAGCCAGGGGCCACACTTCCGTGGAAGAGACATTCTGAATCCTCTCAAACACCTTTAAGAGGTAGCAGCTGCTAAGTGATTCCTCACCACTGTTCTGTAAGCAGATCTTCATTTAGACCCCTTACCGTGCCAACACAGCACATGCATGAGTGTGGGACTCTCCAGTGTCCACTCATTGACAAGTACAGGAGCTGAGATGTATCCCTCGCAGTTTTCTTTCCTTCTGCTGTTCATGTTCAATTGAAAACATTTTGATGGTCTTATTTCAAAATCTGGTTGGGGGTCGTTATCTCTGTCCTGCTTTCCATCACCCCCTATGTTCTGGGTGGTGTCATCTCCTGCATGGGCGGTTGCTGGGTCTCATTCATCTCCTTACACGTCAGTCTACCATCGAGCACTCACATCAAGGGCAGAGATTGGTCCTACTTAAGGATGCAGTCCTGCCTCCTGTTTCTTATAACCCATCAACAGCACCTATTGCTTTTGGAATGTCTGTCGACTCGACCTTGTCTCTTTCATTGTGGTGCAGGCTCTCCATGCATGCATTTAATGCATGTGCCTATCAGGACTTCCGTGTGTGCTGTTTTGTTTGCCTGGAACACTTATCAAGACAATTTTTACCTCTGACTAGGTACCTGCTCTCCACCCTTCACTGTTTACTCAAACATCCCAGCAACCCTGGAGACTAGAGGACACTGTAAATGTTAAAACTGGCTTCTGACCTGGTTCCTAGTTTGTTTGTAGAATTAAATTTACTGTTTGTATGTACTGCTTACGCTTAATTTCCAGAGTGATTCTTTTTTGCCATTATAATGTCAGCACTTAGTTCAGTGCCCTGTGTAGCTCTAACAGCTGGCTAAACAGTGGCTGTTAGGAAGAATAGTGTTGCGGATGACTAATTAATATGTCCTTAGGAGAACAGAGGAGTGGGCAAAGGCGAGGAGTACTCTGGTAGCCTTGTCTGTGGAGTGCTTGTTGCCCCATAGGGTGAAGTACAAACTGGGAGTCCAGACCTTCACAGTCCCTTTTGAAGACGGGTTTTATGACGGGTTCCTCTGAGTAGGACCTGCACATCAGGACAGCTTGCTCCCTGGGGTGGGGTACCAAAGGTAAATGTTATCTTCTCAGGTCACTTACACCCAAGGAGTCCTTGAGGGTTTTCTTTCTTTCCTTCCTTCCTTCCTTCCTTCCTTCCTTCCTTCTTTCCTTCCTTCGTTACTTCCTTCGTTTTGTTCTGTTTTTCAAGACTGGGTTTTTCTGTGTTGCCTTTGCTGTATAGGAACTCTTCTCTGATGACCAGGCTGGCCTCAAACTCACAGAGATCCACCTGCCTCTTCCTTTCTAGTTTTGGGATTAAAGGCACGAGCCACCACCACCCAGTTCCCTGAGGATTCTAGATTGGGGCCGCATGGATTCTGCGTGGTCATCTAACGGTCATCCATCTGAAGCAGGGGATCATGCACTATGCCATGCTGACGACCTCACCCTGGAGACACCCCTAAGGGAACCCCAGGATGTCCTGGTGGATTTGCTAATGACCACACCACTGCTCCTCATTAGTTGTTCTGATGAGCCACACCCAAGTACTTCACCTTGACCTGCACCCCCCCCCCTCCAAAGCTGTCTGTCCCCAGACATTTTGCAGTGTGGAGGCAGGGGGGAAATCCAGGGCCTCACCCTGTACTGAGCTGTGCCTCCAACCCTATCTGTCTCCATCTTAAGGCAGACTCAGAGAAGGAGACTAGGGAAGAAGTGAGCTGCTAGGCCTTTGCTCACCAACACTCACTAACAGCCCCCAACGTAGCACTAGAAGTCTGTATTTGCTCATTACTTTGCACAAATGCTTCAAAAATAACTTTTTCTTTTTTTGCTGTTTGCACAGCTTGTTACTGCTAGGATGAACACTTTGTGCAAGAAAAGTTTTTTCTCTCTTGGTTTTGTACAACATGGGATTCTGTTTAAATTTGTATTTTATGTATTTTGTCTCACATTTCATATTTATTTATTTATTTATTTGGCTTTAGGTCCCCAGAATCATGGGCTGCCCATTTGCCCTTGTGCCTCAGGTGTTATGGACGTGGATGGTGGGGTGAGACCTAAGAGCCTCCTCAGAGGACTTCTGTTCCAAAGCTGGCCTTGTCTGCACTCTTGCCCACAGAACACTGAGGACCCAGAGCTCTGTCCATGGTCCTGTTACAAAGCAAAATTATCTGCCGTCTTCTGTTAGGTCCTTTGCCTTGGTTGTAAAGTCACTATACAGAGTATAGTGTATAGTATAGTATAATGCAACAAGCAGAATCTGCAGAAGCCAGACTCTTCTCTGTGCATCAGGTGTTAGTGCAGGAGGGACAACATTTCTATACTGTGTGATCTCAGAGGCCAATGTCTTGGATCCTCGTGAGTGAGACAGGCACCCTCGCCAAGACAATGGGTGGAGAAGGTGTTTGGTCTCTTTGTAGATTTTAGAAAACTAAGGGGACTGGAGAGATGTCTCAGTTGGAAAAGTGCTTTGCCACACAAGTGTGAGAATATGAATTCAGACGCCACTACTCGCATAGAAGTCGAACAGAGAGGTGCATGCCTATAATCCTGTTACCTGGGAGGCAGAGACAGGAGAATCCCTGGGAAGTGCTAGCAGGTGAGCTAGCCTAGCTGAATTGGTAAGCCTCAGGTTCAAAGTGAGATCCTGCCTCAAAATATAAAGACTAGAGTAACTGAGAAAGATCCCACCATTGACCTCTGCCTCACAGGTATACATGTACATGCATGTATATTTGTATCTTCTCACATGCAAATTAAGAATATAAAACATAATGTCTCTGGGGAGGAAAGAGGATGTCAGTGGTGAGCCTGTGGAGTCTGAAGTCTCAGTAAGGCCCCTAAGGCTGTGCCCACAAGGGATGCCTTCTTCAACTCTTGTGTGACAGAAACACAGGGATACCGAGTGAGGGGTGCACTCTTTATTACATTTATAACTCTTTCTGTAAATCTATGCCTAATTGAAAATAGAGGTTTTTTTTTTTAAAAAAAAAATATGTCCTTAAAATTGGTTTGGGAAGCAAATGAAAATTTGCATAATCTCTTGTGCCATCGAAATCTGCAGCTGCCATCTTTGGCCACAGAAAGCTCTAACACAGGTGTTATTTGCAGCACAACCCTATTCCCTAACTCAAGAATAGGAAGGACAGAGCTGAACCCAATACAGTTGTCTCCTCGGGTCCTGAGGGCTGCAGGAGAGCTCAGAAGGTGTGATAGGAAACAGGAGGGGAGTTAATAGTGGTCAGAGTGGAGCAAAAGGGGCCTTCTCCTCCCTCTGACCTCCCGGCCACCCACTGAGGGGCACACTGCCATGGGGGAGGCACTTAGAATCTCCTCAGACACTGGGAAGAAGTAGCTGCTGTTAAGTTATTCGCCACCTGTGTCTCAGCATGGATGTGTAGGTTCCTTCTCAACTGTCCAGTAGCCAGGGAGAAACTTAAGCCGGGTAGGAGGAGAAGAGCGAGAACCTTGCATGCTCTGCTCTGTGAGGAAGGGCTCCAGGGGAGGAGACAGAAGGTTCTGGGGGATTAGGTTGTCCCAATCTCCAAGGCTGAAAAGACACGAGGATTCCATATTGTAGCACAACTGTCAGCTTCGCTCATTCCAGAATCTGAAGTTAAGTCCTGGGCTGGCTGCTGGAAAGTCCTTAGCTGCCCTGCACACCCAGTGATGCTGTGGGAAGGGCCTTGGAGGAATGACTCTCCTGATGCACTTGTATCCGTGGGTTTTATGCAATGTTGCAGGAAGCCGGTTCTTCCCAGGCTTTC
Organism: Microtus ochrogaster; assembly: GCF_000317375.1. NCBI lineage: Eukaryota > Metazoa > Chordata > Mammalia > Rodentia > Cricetidae > Microtus > Microtus ochrogaster. The sequence goes on from NW_004949116.1 coordinate 4,289,870, forward strand.
CTGGCACCAGCTGAGGGGACCATACCCTGGTCAAGGATGGCCCCAGGGCCTTTGTAGGATAAGCCACCTGTCCTTTCTAGTCTCTGGGTCCCATAGAAACTTCTCCTTATAGAATGGTCCAGAGCCTCTATAAAAGCCCCATACCCTCTATCTGCCTCTAAGTTTCAGTGAAGCAACATAGTAGTCCAGAGTCCTATTCTTCCACCTTCCACCATTGAAGCTTCCTGCTCGAAACAACCCCGAAATTCATACCTAAGGGAGACTTAAGGACAGGGCTTTGGGGACATGATTAGGGTTAGATAAGGTCATGTGGAGGCCATAATGAGTTTGGTAGCTTTAGAAGAAGAAAACAAGACCTAACTGATACCCCTGCACTGCCTGTACCACGTGATGATCAGACAGGCGGTCTTCCCAGAGGCTGACACCGCCTTCCCAGACTTCTAGACTATGAGCAGGATTAGCCTCTATTCTTTACAAATAGCTCAATCTCGCATATTTTGTTAACTGAAAACAGATTAAGAAAAACACACAGTAACAAACTCCAAGGGCTGGAGAGAGGGCTCCATGGTCAAGAGCCCTTGCTGCTCTTGCAGAGGACACAGATCTGGTTTCTGGTGCTCATAACTGGTGGCTCATGAGCACCTGTAACTTGGGCCTGTAGGCTCAGGGATCCGACACCCTCTTCTGGCCTTCACAGGCACCCACATGCAGGTCACATGCACACACAGGTGCAGATGGTCATACACATACACATAAGTAAAACTAAATGTGACGTAAGACTGAACATCATCTTTCGTCTAATTCCTTTAAAAGTTTGTTGCTGGATATTTTGTGTTATGGTCTTTAAAGCATAACAGGATTCCTCCCGAGATTCTAAAGAAGCCTCTTAGCTTCTATTTAGTTACAATTTCCTAACATCCAAGTTTGACTTAGCCATGTGTTAACAACAAAACTCTGGGTAGAGTTCATAGGTCTTAGGCCACAGTGAATGGCTCTGCCTGACTCACTCTGGCCCTGGGAGTATATGGGTGATCAGAGCATGGCTGAGAACCCGGCTCTCCTCTGGACTGTAGGGTCAGGGTGAGTGGCGTGCACCCATATTTTGGACATCCCAACTCAATCTTCTTTGTGGATGTTAAACCTGCATTTGGGGGTGGAATTCCTTTAGAGTCCATGGCTCAATTCTACAAGAGATTTCCATGCAGAAGACGGCCCCAGTTAGAGCAGACGGCACAAGTGTGTGGCAAGAGTGACGAGGGACCCTTGTCTCCAGAGGCACATCAAGATCTCAGAAGGTTTGCTGCTTCCTTGTCTAGGAAAATAGAGCAAAAATGACACCCCACCCCGAGTGACTTTTAAAATACAGTGTTAGCTACCTTCTGTTGTTGTGATAAAGCACCATGACCAAAGGAACTTGTGAAAGAATGAGCTTATATTGCCTTATGGTTTCAGAGGGTTAGAGTCCATGCAAGAAGCTGAGGGATGCTATCTTCAGTCACATAGAGAGCAGATCCATAAACTAGAAATAGGAAGGACTATAAACCCCCAAAGTCTGTCCCCAGGGATGTGCTTCCTCTGTCAAGACTCCACCTCTTAAAGGTTCCATCCCACCTCTAAGCATTGCCATCAGATCTTTAAATCCATGAACTTACGGAAAATTCTCATTCAAACTACCAGAGATAGCAATATCCCATCTGCAGGGTGCCGCCCTTTATGGAGATTTTTCTGGGAAGCCACATGCTCTAAGCAGGTCATGCATACAGGCAACATTGAGAACACTCTAAGATCTTGACTTTGGTATTGGTCACAGCCTTCCTCTACTTTGGCTTCAATTTTGGACAAGCTTGATCTTTTAAAAACTGTATTTGAATTTGGGGGACAGATAAAGCACTTGAAGCAACTCAAGGCTAGTGTTTAAAAGGAGTTTTGAAGAAAAGCAGGAATGAATGGCCTGGGAGGCACTATCCAAACGAACCTGATGACTTTCGTGGGAAGTTGGATATGAGTGTGAGCATACTGGTCATCCTGTCCAGGCTACCTTATAAATCACAAGGTAATGAAGAACTGCCATCATTACTTTCCATCTGAGACCAGCCTGGGAAGTTTGGGCTTGACAGCTCTTGCTTAGCTGCGGCAGGACAATAGTGGACACTCTGTCTGAGGCAGAGACATCTGACTGGGCTGTATTTAGGGTCGCTTAGGGCTATGCTTAGGGATCCACTGGAGACCCAGCTCAGGAGACTGGGTACTCACCAGGACCTCAAGGGACTTTTATGATTTATTTGGACTGAGATGAGGCATAGGGGAGGAGGGTGGTGGCTGCAAAGTCTGGGCAGAAGACCCGGAGGCTTGCAAGAATATGGCTCACTTAGAGAACTGTGAGGGCTTTTCATGCCCAGACTCATAGAAGCTGAAGGATATGTGTGAAGATTTGGAATGGGTCTGACTTTGGAAGGACATGAGGCGACAGAAGGATGACAGAGAGACCATGTGGAGGTTAGTGGGGACTGTCACAGGGTTCAGACTGATCCCCAGGAACCACGAGTGGCTAGCATTAGGCAGGGGTGACTCTGAGGGCTGGGAAAAAGTGCATCTGGTCCTCGAGGAGGGTCAGACAGCACCCCAGGTTGGCCTGGGAGTCTGGCAGATGTAGGCCTTCTTCAGTGAGGGATGTAGTGGGTGCAAATGGTTCAAAAATCCTCATTTACTTTTGGATCTAGAGAGTGGATAGTATTTTCTATTTTAGGAAAAACATTTTGTTTCCACTTTTAGATGATTGCTTTTCGTCACTGTCTAAGAAGCGAGTAATTTAAATAAAGATATTTACACTTTAAGGTTTTCTTAGAACTTCCAAACAGAGACATTTGTGTAAATGCCAAACAGAAGTTTCCAGTCAAATCTTGCCTTTCTGATGTTCTCCCTTTGGGGAAACTTGACCTTGGTTTGTGGCTTCCCATCCCACCTCAATGAATTCTGGGTTTAGACTAAATGTCAGTTGTATTATAGTCTTTGGAAAGCCAACTGGCTCAATATATCTCTTTAAATCTGAATTACAGAGTGAATTCTTTTGTCTCTCCTCAAGTCAGTCCTATGTAATATTTGGGAAATATTAGAAATGTATTTTTTTTTTACTATGTTTAATAGAAATGTGTTTCTTTACTGGATATGTGTCTCGTATTCACACAGCCCTAGGCACAGAACACTTCTCTCAATAGCTTTTGGGAATGCTTATAACCTAGGATTGCTTGGAACTTTCCATGAGCAGAGGGAATGAATGGCTGGCATGGTGACAGTCCCCATAACATGAGGTGCAGGAAAGTACAGCCAGATCAGCTAGAGGCACACAACAAGGCCAGAGATGATTAACAGAGAGGATGATTAAATGATGAGATGAGTCTCCATTTCCTATTCAGCACAGCCTCTTGCCCCTCAAACTGCCACACCCTTTACAACCAACACAAGCCTGTCGACACATCTGCTGGACGAGCTCTACCTTGCCTCCCTCCTGGGCATCTTCAAACCTATATATTTTTGCGCCACTGGGCACAGGTCTGAGCACACAGGATGGATCTGTTCTTCGTCCTGGTGGTCAAAGGCTTTGTTGACTTTTCCTAGTTTTTGCCACAATGTCTTGCTGTGTTTGCACCCAAGGGATGCTTTAATCACACAAATAGAACATGTACCTGGGGCACATTGGGTTAGGGTGAGGCTTTAAGGCATTCTAGTTTAAAGTCAAGTCTCAAGTGCTGAGCTCTGTCACCTGCTCTCTTACTTGAGCAGGATTCTAGCATATTGTCAGGAGCAACTGAAGAGTCAAGATGCTGGCTGAAATGAGATAGTTCAAGAGAATCAGCTCTCTCAGGACATGTAAATGAGGGGTTGGGGTGATAGCTCAGTTGGCAAACTACTGCCGTGCAAGCACAAGAACATGAGGTTGATCCCCAAATCCACATTAAAAAAACATCTGGGTCTGGTGGGACATGATTGTCATCCCAGCTCTGGGAAAGCTGAACTGATAGGTTCAGGAGTTGCTGGCCAGCCTGCCTAGCCTTGGTGGGTTCCTAGAATGTGGTGAGTTCCAGGTCAATGAGAGACCTTGTCTGAAAAAAAAAAGATAGATGTATGCCTGATGAATAACCCCCAAGATTGTCTTTCATGAGCGTGACACACACACACACACACACACACACACACACACACGAGAGAGAGAGAGAGAGACAGACAGACAGACAGACAGACACACACACACAGACAGAGACAAAAGTATGATCTACGATGACGATTATGACCAAACCCTGTCAAGAAGGTATGTTATTGTCTACCTTCTAGACACCTTGACAGAGCAGAGTGTAGGAACACTCTAGCCCACCCCAGGGCTTTTGTTCAAGGCTCTAGCTTTCCAAAAGGACATGATATCATGGAGAATTGTGCGTGAGACTGGCTCCTCAGATTCAGAAGTCAAAGTCCCATATAAGTGTGGCCACTAAACACCCTGAATGTGGCACAGGCTGTGTCCTGGGTTCTTGTTGCTGGAGGCCGCTAGTTCATTTCCTGACCACCCTGACTCAAAATACTCACGCAAAACGACATTGTTTCTAATACTGTCTGGCCAATAGCTTAAGCATATTTTTAGCTAGCTCTTATACCCTAAACTAACCCATCTCCATTAATTTGTCTATCACCATGTGGTTGTGGCTTACCAGATAAAGTTTCATCCAGCATCCAGTGTGGCTTCTCTGGTGGGGCTACATGGCTTCTCTCTCACTCCACCTACTTTCTCCTCCTCTATCTGCTTGGAACGCCTGCCTTGCCCTATTCTGCTAATCTACTATCTGAAACAGCTTTGTTCATTAACCAATAAAAGCAAAACATAGACAGAAGAACTTACCACACCATTTACTCTTTTTTGTTTAAATAAAAGGAAAGGTTTTAACTTTAAAATAGTAAAATTACATATAACAAAACAGATATCAAGCAAGAATTCCAGCTATAATATTATATCTACTTTATATTTTGTCATAACTAAGGAAAACTATAAGTATCTATTCTTCAACTCCATCAAAGACCCTCGAAGGATATAATATTACCTAAGTAAACAGAAAGTGCATTGTAAGCAACTTCCAAAACTCTAGAATTGACAGAGACATTTTGCTGCCTGGACAGTTACCCAAAGTTTTTCTGTATCATTGGGGCATCCAGCCTGCAGGCCACAGGCCTATAGTATCTGGCAAACTTTTCCATGAGGTAGGAAATTTGAAGATCTGTTCTACCTTGTATTGGCAAAGTTCACTAGTTGCTTTTTTCTGTGTCCTGTAGAATGTCTGTCAGACTCTTTCATGAATCAGGAACCCAAAGGACAGTCTCACCTTTAGGCAAGTTCAGTAGTCATTTCTCTGTAGGTCCTGCATATTCAGTTCACACAGGATACCATTAAACAGTCCAGGCAAGAGCAATTTCTTCCAGGTCTAGTAAGGTGAACATCCAAACAGCCTAGGCTCCCACAAAGCCAGTATGTGCAGTAGGATCAAAACCCAGTGCCATTGTTCTTGACTTCTCAGCAGTCCTCATTGTCCGCTATGTTCAGTGAGTCCGGTTTTATCCCATGCTTTGCTGGGAAGAGACAGAAATCTTAAATAAATAAATAAATAAATAAATAAATAAAAGAGCAATTTCTTGCCCAAATGGCTAACAAACTCCAGGAAAAGCCTCTTTGATGCCCATCATCCTCTTGAAGTAATTGGTGCTGCCAGGATCAGAGGGGCCTCATGCCATGAAAAGTCTTAAGTCCTTAAAACATTTTAAATGCCATATTCTGTTAGAGGTTTGAAGAATAACTATCCATCTGAAATATCTCTGTATATCTAGAAAACCTAACTAATATGACTACAAGCTTTACTATTATAGATGACTATCCATTAACCTATATTTCTTAATTATGCACTATATTTTAAAATGAGCTGCACAAACAATGCCTTAATCAAGAGCAGATATATACGTCTAACAAAATTTATCTTAAATTTGTATCAATAAACCAAGATCTATACCAATGCAAAGTATCATCTCTATAGCATATCCCCCTTTAATGTAAACAAATATTTATAAACAACCATTTAGGGAATTTGGGCATAGATCTCTCCAAATTGCTTCCTGCTTTTTGTTGGGCAAAGTATTTTCTTTATGGAGGTTCATGTAGACTTTCAGAGGGTCTTGGTCCATCAAACTTCATTAGTCTGGAAGGAATCCACAGGTTCTCATTCTCTGTGGAAACAAAAGTAGAACCTCTTTTCCAAATCAATATATCTTTAGACCCAAATTTTAAAATCAAGATACCTTTAAAATATATGTTGGTTTAGCTTAGTAGCCTATAGCTCATTCACAGTCAAAAATTCAAAGAAAACACAATAATATACATAATCCAGACTCTCTGTGTATATTCCATCTTTATGTGGCTTACTTTCTTTATTCTTTTAATCTATGACTGTCTATACTCTGTCTCTTTAAAGACTTCGTTTTATTTTTTTAAACCACTTACCTCTTTTTATTACTGTCTGTATTCTTTTTCCTCTCTCAAGTCCATGTACATATTTTGAATACACTGTATCTCATTTAGAGGCCCTTTATGTCTGAATCTGTCCTATTATGTATCTGTAATCCTTTTCTGACCAGGACCACTTTTTTTTTAAATGCTTAGCAGTTATGGCTAGGACCAACTCTGTGGTCCTGACTGTTGGCTCCACCCAGTCCATCATGGCAGAGGCGTGTTTGCTGCCTCTGAGAGTCATTCTTTTGGCACCAGATCCAGGCTCAGGTTGCAGTGGGTCTGTGTTGCCATTAAGCAAGTTATAGCACTCTGCTCACAAACCCCATTTAAATGCTCTGTAGCCAGACCTCCTGAAAGAGTCAGAGCTATTTGTGCTGGTAAACCAAGAAGCTGCTGTTTTAAAAGAAGCCATACAGTTTTTACTGCTAAAGTTGAGTCAAGAAACCTCTTAAGGGAGCCATATTTCTGCTTTCTGCCAGCAAACAGAGCAAGAAGCTGAATTAAAATGGTTTTTTTTGTATGTGTGTGTGTGTGTGTGTGTGTGTGTGTGTGTGTGTGTCTAGAATTACTTTTCAAGCTCTCTCATGTTTTTAAGTGGATTTGGTTGATCACATTGGTGCCAATTTGTTGCTGGAGGCTGCTAGTTCATTTCCTGGCCACCCTGACTTGAAATGATAACACAGAAACTATATTGTTTGTAATACTGTTTGGCCAATAGCTTAAGCATATTTTTAGCTAGCTCATATATTCTAAACCAACCCATCTCTATTCATGTGTATATTGTCACGTGGCTGTGGCTTACCAGGTAAGGTTCCATCTAGCGTCCAGTGTGGCTTCTCTGGTGGGGCTACGTGGATTCTCACTCACTCCACCTACTCTCTCCTCCTCTATTCTGCTAAGCCACTGGCTAAAACAGCTTTATTTGTTAACCAATAAAAACAAAACATAGACAGAAGGACTTCCCATACCAGATCCTGACTCAGGCCATGGGTTCATAATGGTGCTTTGATAGTTGTGAACAGTTGGGTACTCTCAGCCTCCTGCCTCATCATTTGAGGATGGAGAGAATCTTTCATGGGGCAAGTAGGGAGACTTCTGGAGGGTAGATGACTTGGAAGAGTCTGAGGAAATAGACTCAGCCTTGCTGTTGCAGTCCCTTGAAGAAAAAGCACAGTGACAAGAGACTTATTTCCTTGGTTGCAGGGAATCTTGTGTTGTCTGTGGTTTTGATACCTGCTACTTAGTATGACCCACGGTCCTGCAGCATCCAACTCACCTGGGAGCTTTCCAGAATGCAGAATCTTGGGCCCTACCAGACCACCAGACTTCATGTCAGCAAGGCCACAGCTGCACACTTGGGCCTGACAAGCTCATGGTTAGGTACCCTAAGTACAGCATATACTGTCTTTCAGTGAATGAGTAGGATGCTATCTATGTCCTTAGGTCTCAAGAGCTAAATATCAGCACACAGGATGGACATACAAATGCTGCTTCTGGCACAGCATGGGTTGTGCCCCTGGGCATCTATGACCATGCACAGTTAAACCACTCCACCCTGAACAGAATTCAAGCTCCTTGTCCTAGGATTAAGTAAATGGAGACTGGTGGGGAAGTAATGTCAAAGGTCAAACCCAAGGCCAGAGCCCAGTTTGTTGACTCATTTCCCATGTTTCTGCCACTCTATCTAGCAGAGAAGAGACAAGCAGATTTTGCTAATAGAGCCACCAAAAGCCCTTTAATAGTGCAGTGCACCCAGCAAAGAACAGAGCCTTATGGTCCATTTCATAGACCACCCAAGGAAAATAAACATAACATTTTAGCTCAAAGGCTCCTGGGGAGGCCCACTGTCTGTGGAGCGAATTTCTTCACTTGAGTGTGACATAGCAAAGTGACAGGAGGGATATTAGTTCATTTACAGCCTTGTTCTTGAAGAACTTTAGGAAAAGTCATTTCATTTTCAAGCATCTTGGAAGTGACTGCCCTTTCACAGAGCGCTATTGTAAGGACCTGTCGCCCACACTTCTCTGTAAAGGTGACCTATGAACTGAGGTTAAGGAAGAACAATGAACTGAAGAGAACTGGGGCAGAAGTCAGTGCTCTTGGGGAGCCCATGACAAGCCACAGAAAGAGGCCCTGAGGGACTTAGGTGGCAGCTGCAGAAACAGGGCTCTCTGCATCCAGCCACTCCTCTAACATTGTCCTCTAGACTCAATTCTAGGATGATTTGGAATTTGCCCTTGAAGAGGTCATTTCCCATGAGCCTCTGGGAACTACTCACTGCTGCTAAAGCTATCTGGTCCTGATATGGTGGTAACTTGCACATTCTTCTGTGAAAGGGCCACCATCTTGGACACGGTCTATAGGGTGACCTAAGGTTTCTCTTTATTAACTCTCATCTTAAAGCTCTTCTTAAAATCTCTCACAACCTGGCTCCTGTGTCATGAAATGGCTGCTTTGCCCCCACTGTGAGATAGGAGAGATCCATCTTGATTCTTTACAAGATGGCAGTGAACTCTTTCAAAGCCCCAGAGAACTCTTTTGTTGGTAATGTAGCCCAGAACGCCCCAAGAAATGCTGGTCTTCAGCTCTTGTCATTGGCATTAGATAGACAGCAGGTGTTCCTGCTGTATCAGGGACATGGGCACTTGCTCTTGCCTATGAACATCATCTTATAGATGAATAGAGGGCCAACTGGGCCTTAGTTAGTTGACTGGACAACTGGGCCTAGGAATGTCCTTTGTTAGGAGACTGGCCACTGGACTTGGGAATGTACTTTGGTTAACAGAGTGCCTGCCTAGCTTGCATAAAGCCCCTTTTTTTATTCCAAACATGATATTAGTTTCATTATTATAGAGCATGATTATAGTCCCAGCATTTGAGAAGTGGAGATAGTAGTAGAATCAACAGTTCAAGATCACCCCCAGCTATGTGGCAAGTTCAAGACCAACCAAGACTCTGTCTCAAAATAAGCAAATGAACAAAAAACCCAAAAAACTCAGAGTTGCCAATTGGACCATGCTTTATGGGAACCCACTAAGGTTCTTGAGGGCTTCTTCAGTTACCCAGAAAGAGAACCATCTTTAGCATGGTGCCCTACATAGTATTCCTGACCAATAGGGTGCCATCTGAACTCCTCTTGGCAGAGAAGAGTCTGCCAGGCAAAGTCCCTCAGCAGCCATTCCTCAGCAGAGTTCCACTATTTCTTTGTGTCATTTAGCCTCACTTTCACACTAGGATATAGGGAAACTGCTTATTTGTCAATACCCAAGTCCACAAGTGTATACCAAGCACCTATTACAGTATGTACATGTTAGGAGCTCTGAGGACTATAAATGCTATATAAAGTGCAGTGTCAACACATTTACTCTCTACTGTGGGGAAACCAAGACACAGCACAGTACATTTCACAGAAGACCTGCAGACAAACCTGGTGTGTGTTACTAACTGCAAGGTCAAGAAGTTATGAACTTGGTACATGCCATCTGAACCAGCATTTGGAGGTCCTCTCTGAGGACCAGATAGTAAATATTTTAGGCTCTGTGGGCCAGATGGTCTCTATCACAGCCACTCAACTGTCCTGGTGTGAAAACAGTTTCAGATGATATGTAAATGAATGTGTGTGGCTGTGTGCCAATAAAACTTTATTTACAAAAACAGGCAGCAGGCTGGATTCAGCCCAGGTAAGGTTGCCAGAGTTAGCAAAGAAAAACTCCAAACCTTCCAGTTGGGTGCAAATTTCAGAGAAGTAGTAGACACATTTTTCGGCATGTCCCAAACATTGCAGGGGGCATGCGCACACACAGGGTAGCTGCTGTTTTATCTGGCAGCCTTGAAGTCGACTGGCATCTGATTTGAATTAATAGATATTCTGAGTGGGTCTGTTAAAATGTTTAGCCTTGACCCCAATAATCTAAGACTTGGGGAAACCAAAGAAATTTCCCAATAAAGGCTAGAAAAAAAGGGAACTGGATCTCAGAGATGAAGATTTATTTAACAGAGACCGGTGAGGGCCAGTTAACCAAGGATGAGGTACTAGGCTCTCTTAGACTTGAGGTCCTCATGCCCTAACTGGAAGATCCCTGAGGCACCCACACTAATGGGCCCTGGACTACATGCCCATCGGGTAGATAGTACCTCCTCACGGGGCTCTGGCCATCTCCCTAAGAAAGCCCTCCTCGGCAGCTGTCTGCTCAGCACGTGTAAGTAGTCTTACGTGTACCTCGTCTTCTCAAGGACAGCACAGGTTATTCCTAGAAATGGGTCAAAGAGATGTTCAACCCTTCCACCATTCAATAGGTCAGTTCTCAGCCAATCACAAAAGATGAGGATTGGGCCTAGTGTTGCTAGCCTTACTGTGCACACACAAAGCACAAATGTAATTTAAAGACATCTATAAATTTGAATCGACTTTCTCTTTGAAGTCAAGGGGCAGAACGCTAATTGGGGCTGCAATCAACCTTTGCACTCCATTCTAAAAGAACGTGAGTGACCTAGGACAAGTGTCCAGTGGAGTTGAGACACAGGTGTGGTGTCATAAGGAACCCTGACTTTTGGTCCTAACCCTCACATGCACTTGCTATGTGAAATGTCCTAGCGTCTTCCTTCCCTGTGACAACACTGGGCATGCATCACACTCCTCACTGATAACAGAGATTGCCCAGCACAACGTCGGGCACACAGCGCTTCCTACAAGTGCCTGGCCCATGGAGCCGCTCACAGCACTTTCGCTCTCACAGGCTGTCATGGGCAATATGTGCTGCAGCTCTGTTCAGGTAATCCAGGGAGAAAGATTTCCTGGAGGACAGTGGCTCTGGGTGACCAATGGGAAATCCCTGGAGTACATACTCACAGTAGAGAATTAAGAGACAGATGCCAAGTGAGGGTGGGCAGAGAACCGTGGACTTGCTCACCATCTTCCATGGACTTGTCACTAAACCAACTGTTAGTGGCCTTCTCTGAGAGGCAAATGTGTCACCCACCTCACACCATGATGAAGAAAATACCAAAAGCAGTTCAAAATCCCAGATAGCTAATACTTAAAAACTAAAGCTCAGTCCTTCTTTCCTCCTAGACAGCTCCCCCAGAGTCCTTTGGGGTTGTCCGGTGAAATCTCTGCATTTTAAAGCGAGTGTCAGAGGAAAACCTGACCACTGCAGCCCCTTAGCAAGGTTTGAGCCTGTGGCTGTGTTTTCCATGATTGTTCAAAGACAATCAAGGGCTTTGTCCACTCCAGAGATGGCAGTGCTGGGGAATGCCAAACATTTGGACTTCCTTGTTTGACTTTCTGCTTTTTGCCAGTCTTCTCTCCCCGTTGCATTCTTCAAAGGATGAAGGGCACATTAACAAACTCCCCCAGTGGTGACAATTAGGGGCAATTTGTGAACTGAAATTCGCTAGCGCCTTATTGGTTTGGAGCTGACAGTCTGCCACTCCAATCTTCCTTAAATCCATGCTTAAGGCAAAGCCCGCCTGTTGGAAGGATTTTCCGCATTGCACACTTGTCTCTTAGCGGCGAGCTACAACACGGCGGGTTTTAGAGAAGAGATTCAAGTCCCATGGAGCCATGCATGTTGGACACTCATTTCCAGCTATAAATTATAAAGTTCTTAACTAATGTTTTATTTGTCCAAATAAAAATGCAGGAAATAATAATGACACTGTTGAACCCAAATGAGATGCTAGGTAAACCATGTGTCTTTTTTTTCTCACTAAAATATCCTTTCAGGTGCTTGTACTTTTTATTCCAATTGTATGAAAAAAAAAGTATTGAAATACCAACAGAAGACTAGAAGACATTGGCAAGAACAGTGGTAGAGGGTATCCTTAAGAAGTAAAAGTGGTAATGGTTTCTTTTCCCTTTTTTCTATGATGACTTTGCTAGTTTTACACCCAAAAGTGAAAAGCTAGTGACTCACTCTGAGATTTTCTGTTGATATTTTAGACATCCTACAAAACATCCTTTGTTGACATTCCACAAGTGATATCATTCAATCATGCCCCAATACTCTCTTCTTGTGATGACAGTCTGTGTGTCTTTTTGGCTCCTGTGGGCTTTGTTATTTCTGGAAGGCTTTCCAAAGACACCTGCTGTCCTTCCACTCAAGATCTTAGGTGTTCCTGGTGCACTCCCTCTCCAGGGTAAACAATCAGCATGAAAGGCCAAGTGCTCCAAAGTCTCTCACACTTCGCACACAGTCCAGTAGTGGGTTGCTGTGTTAATTCCCAAATACTGCAAAACCCAGCTTTTCCGGCAGCTGAGCAGGTCACTAATTTATGGTATAGCATAATGTCATCAGGATTCATTTTACTGCCATACTCCTTCAGCAGAATAAGAAGCAGGTGATGGTGATGCTGTCCTAGCCTTACGACCTCTGTAGTCTCAGGTTCATCGCCACTTTGACAGTGTTAGGCTTGAGTTCTAGCTCAATGACTGGGTCTTAAATCAAAATTGTAGAAGTGGTTACCACAACACTTGTGCTGCTCTTGTACCAATGTCTCCCGCAGGCAGGTTGTTGTAGGTGTCAGGGTTTGTAGCTGTAGTTGTAGGTGGATTAACCTTTCTCCTCTGGTAGCATGAAGAAACCTGTTAGCATCATGAAGGCTAGTCAGTAAAGGTGAAGCTTCTGGTTGTATTCAGTAGCAATAGGGACTTAGTATCAGATTGCTGAAAGCAACCAATGGCCTGTGATGTTGCGGGGAGGTTAATGGTACCCCTTTGGCCAATGGCCTGTGATGTTGTGGGGAGGTTAATGATACCCCTTTGGCTGGTGACTCAACAATGTTACCTAGTCCTAGCAGCAGAGGGTTTCTGTTTGTGGCATAAGATGTCTAGTTGGGACATTGCCTCACTACTTATATGATGACTCCATATAAATTTGCTTCAAATATGTCTATAATTTAGGAAGCTTCCACAGTAGTAGGTTTTCAAAAAATCCTTTACTGTCAGATTTTCATCCCTCTATTTCCTCTTTTACCCCCTCTCTCATGCCCCTTCTCCATTAATCCTTCTATTCTAGTTTCCCCTTTGTCTCTTCATCTCCATATCAATGTGTTCTATTTCCTCTTCTGTGGGAGACCCCCTACTCCCCCCATGCCCATTACTAGGTACCAAACCTAGCCTCCGTGCTTATTCAGATTGTAGCACACATACCAAAAGCTTAAAAGCTAGCATCCAAATGCAAAAGAAAACATGCAATATTTGTCTTTTTGGGTCTGAGTTACCTCACTCAGGATGAAGAAGCTATGCATCTTGACAGGAGCTGCCTAAGCAATCCATGAACCAGTAAGTCCACCAAGTGTTTATTCCGGTAACTGGCAGAACACTAGAATCTAAACACATATCATGGCCAACCACATCTAGACCAGCATTCACCCGAGTGGGTGTTTGGGTGAGATTTACTTTCTGCGGAGGCTCCATGGTATCATAGCCTTTCACACTGGGTTGCGGGCCACCTTAACGGTGCCTCCCATGATACTCACCTTGGATATTTACTTGGCTGGAAGTCTCATTCTAATGAGATAGCACACTGTCAGGTTCTGAGGAACCTCAGACTTAAGCAGTTAATTCTTCTTGGAGATCCTTGATCACTGATGTAGCAAGATCAAATAACCAACTAACTAAACTCAATGTCCACCTTCCATTGAAGTCATCATGGCCCTTCCTCTGAGAAAATGACTTTCTGAATTTGCAATCTTTGAGGAATGCTTTTCCCTCCTTGTGTCATATGAGTGAGAAAATGTGGAGCCCAAGGTTCTTATTTCTTTTCTTCATCAAAGGAAATTGTTACCACTTGAATATTTTGTTTTCCCAGCCATACAACCCACAGAGGCATGGTCCACAGCATGCCTGCTGAAGACCCCTCTGTGCAGCCGCCTTGGAGCCACACATGTTAATGTACAGGAAAATTTTCAGGGAAAGCAGTCATTTTGCTTTTGTGATGTTGAGTGCTCAGTGGTTTTGATGAAGAAGTTCTGTAGGCTGGTGTGTGAGCATGTGTGCATGCTTGTGGTGTGTGTGTATGTGTGTGCATGTGTGTGTGTGCGTGTGTGTGTATGTGTGTGCATGTGTGTGTATGTGTGTGCATGTGTGTGTATGTGTGTGCATGTGTGTGTGCATGTGTGTATGTGTGTGCATGCTTGTGGTGTGTGTGTGTGCATGCGTGTATGTGTGTGCATGCT
>NW_004949116.1:4304918-4309818 GCF_000317375.1 Microtus ochrogaster
TGTGCATGTGTGTATGTGTGTGCATGCTTGTGGTGTGTGTATGTGTGCATGTGTGTGTGTATGTGTGTGCATGTGTGTGTGTATGTGTGTGCATGCTTGTGGTGTGTGTGTGTGTGTGTGCATGTGTGTGTTTAGGAACAAAGAGAGGCCAGGAGAGCTGGAGCCAGGTTCCTGGGTGTCCAGTGCTGGTGGGTCCTGGGGAGCAAGTGGGGTGCTGTCAGCCCTGCTACACACCCCTGGAATGGACAGAGTCTAGCAAGTGTGTGGAAGCAGGTATCCAAGAAAAAGGCATAAACGAGTCTCAGATACTGAGAGCCTATAGCTCCTTGTGGTGTTTTGTGTGGCTGTAAAGGGATGGAGAAGACAGGACTCAAAAAGCCTGTGTGGCTCATAAAGCAGCCAGCCACTCCACAGTGATTTTCACATGCTGGGAGTCAGTCAGAGGAGGGGCAGGAGCAGATGCCTCCATGGTAGAAGACTGTGAGGAGCAATGGCTCTGCTCCCGTATACAGTCAATCTGCTATCTCTACTACGTAACCTGAGGTCCAAGGGAAGGTCAAGCCGACTGGAATTGAGTTTCATCCACCTTGAAAGGATGGGAGCCAGAAATAGAAATCAGCATTGAAATCTACAAAAAAAAAATGGAATGAATCTCTCATGCACCTGAGCCCTGGGAGTGAGGTACATGCTTTGGCTCCTTTGCAGATGGACTTCTGTGAGTCTTTCTAGAGAGTTCATTGTTAGAGTCAGTCTTGGAAACCGAAAGATAGAAATGAGCAAGAAATCAGGGAGGGTGGCGATTCCTGACACTCTTCTAAGCTTTGAGTTGGCTTAAGTATTCAGCACTGTTCCTCCCACACTCCCAGGAAGACTGTGGGCCAGCATGCAAGGCACTCCTGGTATAGTAACCTCTGCCTGGGTGCCAGACAGCAAGCCACAGCCCATCTGTCATACTCAGGCTTGTCCTGGTAGCTGAGTGAGCACACTCTAGGGGTAGCTTGTCTACAGCTAACTGGGACACATGTGGTTCTGATGTGGAGGCTCTCTGGAAGGCATGTGGGTGGTGGCTGCTAAGAGAAAGCATTTGCTCCCTACATATCCCTGCAGCCTCACCCAGGAGGAAGAGAAACTGTACAGACAATGAAGTGGGAAAAAGCATGGTTATCTGGCAACTGGCGGATGTGTGCGTTAATCTGGTAAGCTTGATAGTGTATGAGTTAATAGGAAAGAATAACGTATAGATAAAAGTCTATCTTGAAAATGTCATGAGGGGAATGAACCAGATGTCACTTAAACCAGATGGCTGCTAATGATGACAGTACATACATAAGGAATATTGGTACTCAGATTATTCTTCTTTTTATAGTCTGGAAGCTTAGCCCAGGGAATGGTGCCACCCACAGTGGGCAGGCATTCTCACTTCATTAACCTAATCGAAGCAATCCCCCTGGGAATATGCAAAGACCCATCTCCTGGGTGATTCTAGAGTTTATCAAGAATTTACCAATTGAATTTATCAAAAGAATTTATCGAAGAGTTTATCAACTGAAATGAAGTATTACACTCCTGAACCTAGAATGTGCTGTTTCAGCTACACTGGGAGGCCAGCAAGCTGGAGACCAGCATTGGGATTACAGATGCAGCAATCCACTACTTACTGGCCAAGTGTTGATAATATGTGACGGTTTAGTGTTCAGACCTAAATGGGACATCTCTATCCCCTTCTCCAAGCTCAGGGAGTGCTGTGGAAGAGAAGATGGAAAGACTGGATGAGGAGGATGTGTTGTGAAATGTATTCTGGACATGGCATCATTGATGTGATTATACATACGTAGCAGCTGTGGCCACCTGTGTAAGACCTGTATGTATACACAGACATAGGTGTAGAGGTGGGACAGTTATGAAGAAGAGGAGTCAGTAGGAGTGGGAGAGAGGGCAATGGGGGGTAGCACAATCAAAATAAAGTGTGTATAAATATGTCAATGTAAAAATTATTATTGTAGAATATTAAAAAATCTGTAAATGTACCACATAGTGTTCTAATAATCACATCTTTTCCTAAGTTTTTTTCTCCTTTCTCATTTCTTTGTCTTTATGTGTGTGTGTCCCCAAAGAAAATGGCAGTCTCTTTACTCAAGCTTTCTTCTATATGCTTAATATCAAATCAGCTGATTCTGAGGGCAAGATGCATCTTCCACTCTGGTGGAAAAGCAGGTGACACTGATCTCGTGTTTATAGAGATCCCACCAGCACCTGCTACAGCCTAGGAAAGAAAAGCTGTCAACTGGAAATTGAATTGCTCACAGACAGTCTCAGTGTCTTCATGTGTCTTAGCTGGGGTTTCTATTGCTGTGAAGAGACACCATGACCAAAGCAACTCTTATAAAGGAAAAACATTTAATTGGGGTGGCTTACAGTTTCAGTGGCTGAGTTCATTACTATCTTGGTGAATATGGTGAGGTGCAGGCAGACGTGATGCTGGAGAAGGAGCTGAGAGCCCTACTTCTTGACCCACAGGCAACAGGAAGTAGTCTGAGACACTGGACTCGGCTTAAGCATCTAAGAGACCTCAAATCCCACCCCCAAAGTGATATATCTACTCAAACAAAGACACACCTCCTAATAGAGCCACTCCCTATGAGCTTATGGAGGTCAATTACATTCAAACTACCCCATTCAACTCCCTGACCTCAATAAGCTTGTAACAATATCATAATGCAAAATGTGCTTAGTTCAACTTCAAAAGTCCTCATAGTCTATCACAGTTCCAACAATGTTTTAAAGTCTGAAGTTCAAAGTCCCTTCTGAGATTCATGAAATCTCTTAACTGTAACCCCTGTAAAATAAAAATAATAATAAAAAACAGATCATATACTTCCAGCATATAATGGCACAGGACACACATTACATCCCAAAATGTATCTAAGGGAGCATAGTGAGGAAATACTGGAACAAAGCAAGACTGAAAACCAGCTGGGCAAACTCCAAGCTCTGCATTTCCATGTCTGATGTCAAAACGGTCTTCAGATCTCCAACTCTTTTCCACGTTATTGACTGCAACACACTTCTTTCTCTTGGGCTGGCTCCACTCCCTGTTAGCAGATTTCCTTGGCAGAAATCCCATGGCTCTGGCATCTCCAACATCATGGAGTCTCCAAGGCAATCCAGGCTTCAGCTTCACAGCTCCACATAGTGACCCCTCTAAGAGGTCTGCATTAAGGGACACCCTTCACATATCTGGCCTCAGTGGCTGTCTTCAGTAGTGGAGGCAAATTAAATAACCCCTTTATTTTATCCTTAACTCTAAAGCCAGAACCACAAGGCTGAAACTGCCAAGTTCTGCTGCCTGCTGGGACTGGAACATGGCCCTCTTGTTCAATGACATATTCACCAGCTTTCTGTTTTTGTTTTTGATGGCTTTCTAACATTGACTGTCCTTCAACATTCTTTGTAGACCAGGCTGGCTTCAAACTCACAGATCCACCAACCTTTGCCTTCCCAGTGCTGTGATTAAAGGCCTGTACCACCACACTGACTCTAAGCTTAATTCCTTTTCACAAGTTGGAAACTGCTGGGTGGGATCTTTCCCTGAGGTCACCACTTCCTTTATTCCCATTTCTTAATCTGTTTATCTCCTTGAGCACAGAATCTGGCACCATTCCACTTCCTCATGCTCCTCGCTTTCTCCTCAAATGTTACATTTTGTATTTTTTCTTCCTTGGCGTGCTCCTTTTCATTATAAATCTTTATAGGCACGAACACTAGCAGCCACATGACAGAGTCTATACTAGTTTTGTTGTTGTTGTTGCTGAGATTTCCTCTGTCAGCAGAATCAATCCAAATCTCTTTACTTTAGTTTCAGGTAGACTCTTCAGACAAGGGTAAAAAGCAGTCATTTTCTTCACCAAAATATCACAAGAACGATCTCTAGACAACATACTAAAATTCTTCTTCTCTGAAATCTCTTGAACCATCTCCCCACAGTTCAAATCATTCTCAGCACCATTGTCTTCCTTGCTCCTACTAGTGTGGCCCATTAAACAGTGCTTAAAGCATTCTACTGCTTTTCTAACCCAAAGTACTAAAGTCCATATTTCTCCAAACAAAAACAATGTCTGGCCTATCACAACAGTACCTTACTCCTTAGGGTTTCTTTTGCTTTAAAAAAAAAATGCCATAACCATGGCAACTCTTACAAAGGAAAACCATTTTATTGGGGTGGTTTATATTTTCAGAGATTTAGTCTATTATCTTGGTGCAACACAGTAGAATTCAGGCCGATATGATGCTGAAGAAGGCTACAAGAACCCTATATCTTGACCCACAGGAAACAGGAAGTAGTCTGAGACACTAGGCATGCTTACCTTAAAACCCACGCCCACAATGACACACTTCCTCCAACAAGGCCATACCCTCCAACAAAGCCTCACTTTCTAATAGTGCTACTCCCTATGTGTTTATGGGGGCCATTTACCTTCACACCACCACATCATGTGATCAGGCTGCTCTCCCCACAAGTGTGCAATCTGGGCTGCTGTCAGCTGTAGTGGGGTGATCTTTTCCTTGACAGTTCAGCAACACTTGTAATTTCAGGTGCATATAACCTAGACTGCTTATACAGGACCTTGCTGTAGTGTAGCTACACATGCATATGGCCCTTTCCAAAGGTCATTCCCCCAACCCCACAGCTACAGAGCTCTGCCCTGGGCTCTAGAGGCAATTCCCTGTGTCTGCCACACCCTGGAACAGCAGCATTCATCACCACCATGATTGTCTCTGCAGAATTTGCCATGACTCCAGCCTCTCAGATTTGAAGGCATCAAAGTGTCATCCACATTGGGGAATTCAGGATGATGTGTCCCTTTAAATAAATCCGAGGGTAAAGATGTGCCTAATTTGA
>NW_004949116.1:4310814-4349967 GCF_000317375.1 Microtus ochrogaster
CGAGCAAGGAACTCAGGACCGCAAGGGGTGCACCCACACACGGAGACAATGGGGATGTTCTATTAGGAAACAGTCTTTCTGATAATATTGGAGCCCTGACAGAGGTACCGGAACTGTTAGCCAGGAGAGCAGCGGGTTTCTTACAGACGGTGCAGCACCTCTGAAGATGCCATTCTACCCACAGGTCACACACTTACCACTCCCAGGAACAGACTCAGGAGAGAATCACACCACTCCTTCAGCTTGGAATTCCTGCACGGGTGACTAGGGCGTGGGGAGTAGCATGATCAGCTGCCTAGAGGTGTGTGCTGAGCGAGTGTCATGAGACCTCCTTCTTTTCCTGGGTCCCGACCTGGACAATCAGCCACAGTGTCCCTGACATTGCTCTCTTAAGTCTATGCTTGGGAATTCAATGTTTTAAGCTGTCCTGTGGGTTTTCTGGATGGGGTGTCTGGAGCCCCACTTGTGTTTTTTCAGAGCTGTGAGGAACAGCTGTCTAGTGATTTCCCGCAGACATGGAAGGAGAAGCAACTCCTTAATGAGGACTTCTTTTCTTTCCACAAGGACTGCTACATGTTGACTTGGTCACAGTAAGGGTGGAACAGGAAGGGACATCCTAGCATGCAGTTACTGCATCTGAGGATCTGGTCATGGAAAATATTCATCAACGTGGACGAGCAACACAGGAATCACCATGGTCTTAGAACCGTCCCTCTACAGGGTGCTGTTTATGTCAGACTCTGGATGTTTGCAGGTCAAATGACAACAATGCAGCCACAGCCTCTGCTGCAGTGAACACACACTTTACCTGCCTTCCCTGCAGGCTGCATTTCTGCATGGCTTTGCAACCACAGAACAGTCCATTCTGTACCCATGGGGACATTTGCTGCCAGATAATTGGGTGACTATTCCATTCTCATTTGGCATTCCATTCTTATATGGTGGTTTTTATTTCCAGTATCCAGTCCTATGGAGTGGCCTGTCAGTTCCTTGCTCCAGCATGCCAAATTACCAGTCTCCACTGACTCCACCTTCATCTTCATCCTCATCAACCTTCTTCCAGTAGATTCTAACTCCTGTCTTTTAGCGCGATGCTTAGCAGACTAAACTCACCCCTCAACCCCAGGGATGATTACCTGCCTGAGGTTTTTGCCTCTGACCTTTGTGATGGACCTCAGAATCTATGGCTTTGGGGAGACTGGAATTCTGTTCAGTTCCTGATAGTGTTGAATTGTATCCTCCCACAAATATAGCCTTAGTTCTCTACCTATGAATGAGGCCTTGTCAGGAAGTAGGGTCATTACAGGTGCAATTAAGATGGGTCATTCAGAGGCAGCTTAGCTTCTACATCCATGTCATCAGCCACACACACACACACACATATATATATATGTATATATATATATACACATACATACATATATATGTATGTGTGTGTGTGTGTGTGTGTGTGTTTTATATGTCTTTAAAGTCTAGGAGAGAGATAGATGTGAAACTGGGAGACAAAGGGGAATACTAGGAGGGCTGAGAGGTGAGAAGGAAAAGAAAGGAAACAGCAAAACCAGGTCACCAGTCTTGGAACACATCAGAAGCTCCAGGACTAGAGGAGAGGGAGGCAGGAGCAGTTTGGCAATGGCTGTTGGTGCCTACAGGTGATGTTTGACCCACAGGAGCACCTCTGTGTGTCCCAGGGAAGAAGACAACTGCCCAGCCGGTCGGAGAGCTCAATCTAAGTAGAACCTCCAGGGAGGATGACATACAGGCGATCTGTCTGAGGGCCTAGAGGACGACATACAGGCGATCTGTCTGAGGGCCTAGAGGACGACATACAGGCGATCTGTCTGAGGGCCTAGAGGAGTGAGAACTGAGCCTCTGCAATTCCAACCAGGGTAGGGGCCTGAAGTACCAACAGGTGATCTGGAATCCCCTGCTCTGGGGAACAGGAGGAATTCCTGGAACTGCCACTAGCTAGCTTGCATAGTTAAACACCAGGAAATGTCTCCACCTTTGCTGTGTGTGTGTGGGGGGGGTGCATGTGCGTGTGTGCATATGGGTGGGAGATAGAAAGAGAGAGAGGGGGAGAGAAGAGCGATCCTGACTAAGGCAGGCTGCAGGCATAATAAATGTTTTGTAGTTCTCCAGAACACCTTATGTCAAGATGCCCCCCATCCAGAGCAGCTTCCCGGTGCTCAGTTTGCACTGATCAGTTCACACAGCAGCCACTGCCAGCTTCCCTGGGGCTGGACTGGTGAAGAGCCCAGCCATCTTTCCTCCTTCTCAGCTATACTATCTCCACTGGTTAAGAATAGGGAATAAAAGAAATGCCCTTCTTTTGACTCCACTCCTGAGTCATTTACTGTCCGAGGTCCTGCCTACTGCTGGGTCTCCACAGGCTTCCCCATGATTTCCACTATCCCACCGGGCCCTTCCTCCTTCCCATCCATCCCACCGGCACCCTACCTTTCCTCTATCCCACCTGCATTCTATCCTCACCTCAATCCCACCTGTGTCCCATTCTCCCTACCAACTCACCTGCATCCCAGCCTCCCTGCCATCCCACCTTCCCATTCATCCCACATCCATCCCAACCCTCCCCACCTTCCCATCCCCTCAGCACCCTAGCCTGCCTTCTTCTTGGCCTGAAGTGTTGTCTGTCTGTTTTTCTACCCCCAGTTGGAAAAGCAGTCATGGATGAAAGTTTCCGAGCCCGAGTCAAGGCTGCGCCATACCAAATGTGTAGACTTGAGTTGGCTAGGTGTGAGGAGGTGACCATTCACAGGGTGTAATTGGTGGGAAGGACAATTGGCTCGGGGGGGGAGTTAAATTCATAAAAGGCTGCTTGTATACTGTGTACTTTAGAATTCTATGTGTGCAGAGAAAAATGTAGAACTTAATACAATTATATATATACATATATATATATAATTCTATGTGTGCAAATAGTCTTTGCAGAGTAGATATTGACAGTCATGTTTTTTTTTTCTTGCATTTAAGGCATAGGGAGAATGGCGGTTGCTTTTCAGTTATCTAAACAAACTGTGTTCCTTGCCAGGAAAATAAGAGAAAATACAGAGAACAAATGCATTTTGGGGTCATCACTCTGCAGCCAGTTTAGGCTAGACCTAGTCTCATGTAGGAGCCCAGTAATACACAGCTCAGGTCTTGCCGCACAGTAGAGGACTAGGTGGAGGTGGAGCAAATTTGATAAAAGGAATTGAGAGGAAGCTCAAGTTGAAGTTAAACAGTCTATTTGTGCTGTGGTTTGGAGATGAAAAGCCGGTAGAAGTTATTATTGCTATGAATGTGAATAATGGATGAGCTCTGGAGGCCAAGCAAAGCTTTTCCACCCCAGAGCCCAAGGTCCCTTGCCTTAGGTACCGTGATCTGTGGCCTGTGCTTGTGGTTTACTGTGCATCAGGTTCCGCTCCCTTGCTCCAGTGGGAAGTGAGACCAAGGAGCCTTCGCAGCAGAGAGAGAGCCAGAAGTGCCCCCAGCAGACTAGGTGTGTCTCATTGTGGGTCTTTGTGAAACTCTCTCTTGGAAAACATCCTACATTCAGTTGGGCTGTTGTCTTTGCTGCAAGAAGAGCTGGAAACAGCTGGAAGAAGACAAAGTGACTTGTCCCCTGGAACCCAGATCATGTGAAGACAGTCGGGCCTCAGAGAGCTCCTGGGGCAGGAAAGGCATTTGCTAACCACAATCTCAGCAAAGGCAGAACTCCCAGGAGCAGACTTTGAGAGGTTCACAACAGTACCACTGCCTCTGGCTAGAAAGTCCCTTGCTCTTTCTAGACGGTAGTCCTTACTATCAGTGATGCTGTGTTTTGTTGTGATTTATGACAGAGGGCTGTGATCATTGAGAAGAACTGGCAACAAAGAGCTCCTAAAAGGGGGTTTGGGATGGCTGTGTTGGCCACCCCTTGGGGACCTGCAGAAGAATCAACCCATCCAGCCTCTTCCTTGAAGGGTCCTGTGGATCTCAGCTGAACAAGAACATTTCTCCCTCAGCATTCAGACATGAGGCCCGTCCTTTCATGAATGCTTACTTGTTCCTGATGGACTGGGGTCCAGGGCTAGTAAAAATCACCTCTAGGGACCACTGCTGCCTTGTGGTTACACTTTCACATGGTACTGTCCCTACAGCCAGCCTAGCACAAGGGTATGCAGTTGCTGAGACTGCACACATCTTCCAGTCACAGAGCACAGAGCTCTGGGGATAGAAAGTCATGGAAACAGTGAGGACCTTGTTTTTCTGGATGCTAATTCTCTGCGGCTCTTTCTTTCCCTGACCCTGAAGCATGTGAAGACCTCTGGTCACCAAGTTCCCCGAACACTTGAGTCCTGTGAGGCCTCCTGCATTCCTAATTCAGTGTCCCAGACATGGGCGCTGAGAAGATGGTGAGCAAGCACCCTTTGTTTTTGGCTCTGTGGAGGTGTCACAAGTGAACATCACAACCACCCCAAACATCCACAGCAAAGCAGGGAGTCTGATCCTTCCTCAGTGTGGCATGTAGCTTGGGGCGCTTCTCAAGCCTATGGCTCTGAACCAAAAACAAACACATGAAGAGGAGGCTGGAAGGAGCTAGGACAACAGAAACAGGTGGCCTGGTGTCCCTAACTGACAGCGCAGTGAAAATGAAAATCTGTGATTCGTTTCTCACACCGCCCCCAACCAGGGGCAATGTGGATGTTCATGTTTCCCAGATATGGAAATGAAGGCAAAGAGGATTAGTTAACTGCTCTTTGTCCCTTTATGTGAGAGACGTTCAGGCCTTCACAACACCCTGCTTCCTGCTCCTTGGGATGGGTCTTCAGCAATGAGGAGCCGTGTCTAGCCAGTTGCAGGTCCCCCTACCAGGCCAGTCTGAGGTCCCCCCTGACTGGGGCCTCTACAACAAGGATGCTGAGGGCTGAGAAGCTGCAGGCATGACCCTCTCTGTAGTTCTGCTCCACATGCTGAGGGAACACAGTTTCACCCTCAGCACACCCGAGGCAGACAGGACACCCACCCAGCAGCCTGCACATGCCCTGTGTTTTCAGGGGTGTCTGCTAATGCACACTGGGCCATGGCTGTTCTCCAAGGCACAGGTGCAGTGGGAAAACAGAGCTCTGAGCCACACAGCTCTTTGTTGCAATCTTGCGTCTGTTGTGTGGTTGGAGCAAGCTGGTCAATTCTGGAAGTGTTAGACTTCTTTTCCTTAAAATACGACAGTGAAACCTAGCTGCTGTGTTGATGAGGATGAAATGAAATAATATCCAGAGCACTTAGCATGGTACCTTATGTTTAGTAGGCCCCTCGTAAATGCTATCTGCTGCTGCGCACTGGTAGCGCAAACCTTTAATCCCAGCACTCGGGAGGCAGAGGCAGGTGAATCTTTGTGAGTTCAAGGCCAGCCTGGTCTACAAGAGCAAGTTCCAGTACAGGTTCCAAAGCTATGGAGAAACCCTGTCTTGGAAAACCAAAACCAAACGAACGAACAAACAGAAAAAGTTATCTGCCATTTTTAATTTTCTTTTGTCTTCTTATTGAGAAAAGACCATCTTTTAAATAAAGGTCATTTTAATGTCACTCAGCCACAATGTGAGAAGTTTAGAACTAGGTTCAGTGACTCACAAGGGCTACTTGGAGTTGCCGGTGCCCTCCTAGCCCAGGTACTTAGCTTCAGTCGATGAGTGAAGTCAGAATTCATAAGAAAGAACTGGCAGCACTGTCTTCCTCTGAGTATTAACAGTTTTGAGAAAATGGTTGAACTGTTCTTGCATTTACTAATTAGATGGGCCGCACTCATCTATATTTCAAGGAGCTTCAAGTCCTCTCCCCATAATGAAGATAATAGCATGTGGGGGACCGAGACCCGAAGGTGTGATTGAGTGGCCCACTGCGAAGCCGTTTGGCTGAGGGGCTGCATCCTGGGAAGGCAGTGCTCCTCCGTGTTCCTCCGCCTTCTAGTGATTCGTACCTGATTTATCTCTTCACCTTCCCGTTTCCAGCCGGATAGATCTGCTGGTTACTATTTCAGCGACTTCTCCAACCAGCTGGGGGGTGGCCATGTCATCCCACCTCCTGGCTCCTTACGGTGCCTCAGAGTGGGACCATCAATCTGATAGTGGCACTTTAGAAAGCAGGTCTGTCCCCTCAACTCTTAAGGACAGGTACAGTTTGCTGACTAGTAGTTAGTCCACTGATCAGCATTATTGGTTAGGACAAGACAAGCCAACCACTGTGAAGGCCATGGCACTCAAATCCCAGTGTCTTGGCTCAGGGAAGTTACTCATTGCCCATGTAAGCTTGCAAGGCTATGTAGTTTCATCCTCTTAATTTCCGAGGTTTTGTAGAGGCTGACATGTTGGTCTGCAGGCAGTGATGGGAGCTCAGAGAGAATGTGTACACATTTAAACACCTGGCTGTGTGTGCCACGCACCGCTGCTCTTGAGCTGACGTGTGACCAGTGGACACAGCCACCTCCCAGCAATGACACATTCAGCAGAAGGAGCATATTTGGTGGTACCTAGTCTGTCTCCAGGTGAATGTCTTCAAAGTGAGAGATGATGTGTCTCAGGGCCACCTCTCTTCTGCTTCTCACCTGTTCTGCTCCCACTGCAGAGGTCTCATTTCAGACGGACCCTCAGATGGCCTCCCCTCCGCACCACCATCATCACTCTCTAATACACCCAGTTTCAGCGCATATTACATCACTATTCAGATTATGCCAACTGCCTTTAAGTTTTTGATATATTATCTTTAAACCAGAATGGTTTAAATTCTCTTAAGGTATTCTAAAGATCTCAAAATATTGTTTTCTCTACAATTAGCATGTGATAAGTATTTATTACACAGATGAATGAGCTTACAGCTAGTGGATAGGAGCAGCTAAGAGGATGAGTAGGCAAGTGGATATGTGATTGGATAGGAGGGTAGATAGATGGGTGAGTGGATGGGTGCATGGGTGGATGGATGAATGGATGGATGGGTAACTAGGTAGTCATGTAGAAAGGAGGTAGTACAGGTGAATGCTTGCGTGCATGGAAGAGCAAACGGAGGTGTGTGGGTATAAGGACAAGAGGTTGAGGGGTAGGAATGGAAAGGTGGCTGTTTGGCTGGCTGGCTGAGTAGGTGGATAAATAGGTATATAGGTGGATGGATAGAAAAGAGGGAGAATGGGTGAACGGATGGGTACATGGAACAGGGTAGTAGAGTAATTGGTGGGTAGATATATGGATGAAGGTGGGCAAGTGGAAGGGTGAGGGTAGATTACAGATATTGCTATCTGGCATATGAGGTAAAACTGGAGAACCATTTGTATTACCTCTGTGTCAAGAACGGTAGAATGTGAATATTTCTGTCCTTAGCCCTTAGGGTTTCTGACACAAGGAAGGAAATATCAGCTACACGTATCCTCTGATGAACTCTCTCTCTTTCACTTGCCTGCCACACTGCTTACCAAATTAGAACTCAGTGTCATGGGACCTTTAAAAGGGATTTGGTTATGATACAAGTCAGAAGGAAAATGTATTAATAACAATTTGGTCTTTTGATTAGCACTTTATTTTGCATGACTGGGAATCAAACCCAGGGCTTCCAGCATGGTAAGCAAGCAATTTATCAAAACAGCTATCCTGATTAGCATTTTTCTAATTTCTCTTCAGTGTGATGAGTCTAGAACAGAGTTCTGCTGAGAGGCACTGAGGTTGCGATGTGGGAGGCGAGAAGTCTCAGAACTTAGATCATGTTTAACTGTTGAGAAGCACTGCTGATGGTTGGAGATGGAGACAGCAAGGCTGTGAGTGGCTGAAGGGTGGGTGGAGGGATCAAGACCCCAGCTAAACCAAACTCAGTTGCACCTTGTGTCCTCATCTGCAGGCCAAGAGGTGTTGGTTGGTTAGACCACCTGTTCTTTTTTAATATTTGTGAGAGAGAAAACACAGAGAGAAATGGAAGCAAGAGTTTGTTTTTATTTCCTTTTTAATCTTTGGAAATTTCATACATGTATACAATATATCTTAGTCATATCCACATTCTGTCCTTCCTTCCAAGCTCTGGTCCCTCTAATACTTCTTTCTCCTGATTTCATACCTTCTTTTCCCTATTCTCTTTATAAACCACCAAGTCCAGTTGATGCTGCCCTTATGTATGGGTGTTAGGTTATCCACTGGGAACATGAGCAATCTTCTGATGCTCATCCCTCCAAAAAAGTGACCCTCCCTCCCACAGCAACCATTAGATGCTAAGATCTCCTCAGCTAGGGGTGGGTTACCAGAAGCCCTGCTCTGTCTATGCTGGAATTTTAGCTCTTTTGATCTGTGTAGGTCTTTTATGAGTGAGCTCATGAGCACAACAGCTACATCATGGCTAGAGGCCGCATTTCATAGCTTGAGGCCGCATTTCATAGCTTGAGGCCGCATTTCATGGCTAGAGGCCGCATTTCATGGCTAGAGGCCGCATTTCATGGCTAGAGGCCGCATTTCATAGCACTCCCCAACCCTCTAACTCTCTCATTCTCCCTTCCCCTTCTTCCAAGATATTCTACGAACCTTGAGGGGAGGGATATATGGAAGTCTCATCTGTTGCTTTTTCTCAGCACTTTAAACAGTAGTGAATTGCAGCAAGAAGCTTCTCCAACCAAAGTTGTGAAGAGCACACACAGATCTACAGATATAAATATTTGAAATGCAGTTTGACAATGTGACTATTGAACAAAACAATATCAATCAGTTCTCCCTAGGGACGACGACTTTCTGAGCCCTAAGTTTTGGTCATATTTATAATATCAGGCATGAATCCCTCCTGTAGAGCAGACCTCAAGTCTAATCATGAGAGTGGTTGGTTGCCCCATAACCAAGTTTGCCACTATTACGCTAGTAGGCACAGACTGTAGGGCAGATTGGTGTCTAGCATGCAGGATCCAGCACTGGGCAAGACCGTTGATGCCTTTTTTTCCCCAGCACCCTACATAGCTACTGTCCAGCACCATGAAATCTAACTATCAGGGAGAGACCTTCCAGACCAATCCAAGACTGATGTCTCCATGTCCTGTAGAAAGTGTGTGGTCACTTCAACAAGAGGGTATTACATGGTGGAAATCCAAGGGCAATGGTAACAATAGCTTATATTGTTTGGGGGTACCTCTGGTACCTCCCTGACCAATAATTAGTAGGGATGTAACCTGTACCCAGCAGTGAGATTTTTATTTAACAACCTAAGGTGATAAATGATTCTAGCAATGCATATCAAAACTGCAGAGAGATGCCTCACACCTATTAGGATGGGTATTATCAAAAATCAGAAAATAGAAACTATTGACATGTATGAGAGACACTGAAAAAAAATAAATGTTAGTTCCTCAAAAAATTAGACCTAGAATAACCATGATCTGGTACCTGCTCTTTGCCATGTACACCCAGAAGAGGAAAGTCTTCAACAGATGCTGGCATAGCCATGTGCTATCATAGCAGCAGGGTTCATGGCAGCCAAAGGTGGAACCAGCCTGGGGTCCATCAGTCAGCAGAGGAAAAATGTGCTGCACACAACTACAATCCAGAAAAGAAAGGAAGAAAACCTGACTTGAGCTTCAACACTGATGAACTTTGAAGACACTGCACTGTATAAAACAAGCCAGCCACAAAGATGTTTTCAGGATTCTACTCCTTGCACCTCTTGTTTTATACTTTTTTTTTTGAAACAGGGTCTCATGCATCCCAGGATAGTCTTGAACTCATGATGTACTTGAGGATGACCTAGAACTCCTGAATGTTTCCCTCCACTCCCCAAGTGCAGATGTTGCAGACACACGTCACCATCTCCAGCTTGTGAGGGACACCTAAAGTGTTCTAATGCGTTGAAAGGAGTACAAACCACAGAAAGATGAAGACAGACACACATACACACACACAATCCCAAAATAGTATCCTGTAGTGCAATAACTTTGTATTAAGGCATGTGAGACACACACAAACACACACACACTACACACTCACTGTTTCACATGGTACATTTTATCATGTTTTGAACTTTGTTTTGTTCTGTGTCTGGCAGAAGTTTTCCTTGTGACATAAAAACCACTTCTATGATTTGTATGTTTTGTATAGAGTGCATTTTTTATAGTAAGCATTTTCTCTTTGGAAAAGTTAGAAAGTTAACTTTAAATTAAAATAAAAACTATCAAAAGAGAAGATAAAATCACACCGTCCTCTAAAGCTAAGAAAACATTTTGGCCTTCAGCATTTCCTTAAGGATTGTGCCCGTTTGCATACGTGGTCACACTGCCATGTGATTGTGTGGTTTCACTTGTTTCTCACTTAGCATGCAGTCACTCCTCAAATGTACAAACACAGAAACCAAATGTAGCGGATGTTCTGGAGACTGTGCCTCTCTTGCATCCTGAAGGTGAGGTGACCATGAGGTCCTGGGAGAGGGAATCCTGGGGACTCAACAGGCAGGAGTTATCAAGCGACATAAAGACTTGTAGTGAATAGGTGGGTGGGTGAGTCAGTGTTGGTGGGTGGGGAGATGGGCAGAGGGGTGGGTTTGTAGATGGGTGGATAGATGCATGGGTGGGTGAGTGGAGGGATATATAAGTGGGTGGATGGCTGAAGGGATAGATGCATGGGTGTCTAGGTGGGTGGTTAAGTGGGTAGATAGGTGGGAGGTTGGATGGATGGATTGTTGGGTGGACGAGTGGGTAAATAGGTGAACAGGTGGGTGAATAGGCTTGGGTGGGTGGATGGATGAATATTCAGCTAGAATACAAATGAAGACAGGAGAGAACTGAATGTAGTAGGTCTCTGCACCCACTGCCACCACTGTGCTAAGGTGGCTTCTCTTTGGAAGCCTTTGTGCCTCCTGTTCCTGGAGCCCCAGGAGGATCCCTCTTATGTGTGGGCACACTGGCAGCCCAAGAAGCTGCCCCTTGCCCAGGAACTCCCACCTCTCAGGACCTGTTGCCTCATCCCAGCTGGAGTTTCCCCTTCAGCACTCCCTGCCTCTGGGCCTCACTCAGGCTGGGGAATCCCAGCATGCCAGGTCCTTTGAAGTGGGAGCCCCACTGGGCCTGCAGGCTCCCTGCCTTCAAAGGGGCTCAGGATGAGCTGCAGCCACATAGGGTGGTAGGTAGTGGCAGGTGGGGGGCAGAGAATGGGCTCCCAGCATTCTTCCTTGAAGTCAGTGAGCCACAGAAGAGTACAGAGGCATCTAGTCCACCTTCCCACAGCCTGCTGGTCCTCACTTCCCAGGGTCAGTAGATCTCCGTGCATCCGGCCATTCAAACTTCCATTAAAGCTCTGTTGGATGCCCTGGCTGAAGCAGGCTCCGGGCAGTGCCTCTGTCACACTGAACTTATGTCTTCACACCCCATCCACAGCCCTGTTTCCAGATTTGCTCTCTGTCTCCCGGGACTGTGGTACTTGTTCCCAACACCCGCTCCTCCCAGAGGCACTGCAAATGCAAACTGCTCCATCTCATAGGCCTCAGCACTGCAGGTGCAGGGACCACGACAGCCTGGCCTCACATATCAGTGCTCAGCCGAAGCAGGAGAAATGCCTGATCTCAGTTGCAGCTTCCTCCTGCAAGGGTGACAACACTTTCAGAACAACAAAGAGGGTACTGTACAGACCTGGCCTGCATACTGTCAGCAACACCAGGAGTCCCTGTGGCAGGAGAAGACACTTTCTGTCACTGGCAGCTAGATGGTCAGTGAGCATGGTAGTGGAGATGCCCATAATCTCCTGGCCAGTCCAGCCTCTCTCCATCCTTCTTGGGACAGCGTGGTCGGCTCTGCAATGCCCTCATGCCTCCCTTGCACAGCCAGTGCCTTCCTTTCCCACAGCTACAGCTTTTCTAGCTGTAGCTTGTGAGCCATTAGTGGGTTTTGAAATCAATGTAGTGGGTCATGACCAGCACTTTTATAAGAAAAAAAAATCGAATGCATGAAGTTTAAAGTGCTGGAGGACACTGTGGGACAAGGACAAGCGTGGTACAGAACTGCTTGTTCACAGGTACCTCAAGCCCCACTGTGCTGCTTTCCGCAAGAGCCCGGTAGGGTGGCAGGGGTGGCAGCATCACTGTGGACACCGATCTTTTTCAGGTTTCTGGAAACAAACCATCCTTATGTGCACAACTAACTCTTAAAATGTAGACGATACCCTCCATACCATGTGGGCTAGGCTGTTCCTCATTCATCCCGATGTTCCTTTGCCACTCATCCATGCCTTCAACACATCTTGTGCTGATGTAGGTGGGAAAGCCAGAGTTGTCTAAACTTACATTTTCATTTTTTCCCTTCTTTTTTATAAACTCTGGGACCAAGACCCTACAGCACATGCCAACTGCCCGGTGGTATTTTTCAACCATAAGCAAATATCATACTTTCTTATTTTTCAAGAGTAAATCACAGCTGTCCAGCTGTTTCCTAACCCCAGCTCATAGTGAGACCTGGCTGGTTCCAGCTTTCTGAATGACCACAACTTAGAGTTTGTTTTCTTTCCTTTTTGTCCTTCAAGCATGAGGACATTGTTTATTATTATTGTTATAATCATCATTATTGCATAATAGCTGAGACTTTATTCTAAATGTCTCTGACTTCATGAAGAGGAAGTCTAGGGATTCTTGGCAGGGGAGGTATCCTGTGACAGAGTCCCATATAGCTCAGGCTAGCCATGAACTTGTTACGCACTCAAAGATGCTCCTAAACGCCTGGCCTTCCTGCCTCTGAGTCCCAAGTGCTGGGATGACAGAAGTTTGTTGCCATACCCGGAATAAAGTTAGAAAATTATTTTTATTCTCTGATTCCAGATGAAATAAAAGTTTAACATGTGACGCCCCTAAGGTCTCTGTTCTGGGTGCGCTGGTGTCTAGATCTTCCTGTTATATGGTTTACTGGGCTAAGTAGAGATTCTCTCAAAATCTCACCCTTGTATGGTGTCCTGTGCTGATATTTCCAGACTGGATAAGGAACAAGGGGCAGCTTTGAAATGACATTCCCAAGATGATGAGCTGTGAAACAGTGGGCTCATTTGCTCCAGAGTTGGAGCCACACCTCCAGATTGGAAGTGTAGGAGTCAGAGGGTAGCCTACCCCACATGGGTCCCCAGACTACCCCTTAGGCCTCCTCCTATGGACCTCACTGCAGCAGAACCAGAGAACCCCTCTGAACACGAGGCTGCTGGGACAGTCCAGAGTCCTCTAGCTGGGGTCTGCACGGTGGTGGTGAGAGAGCAGCTCCTGTCCTTGCAGCTCTGAACCCTCAGGGCTCCACTGCCAGCTCCTTCAGTTAGAACACAGCAGCATGAGGCCGTGCTCTGTCCTTGAATGAGAAGCAGCTTCTCCTGAGCTCCTGTGCTGGCGATGAACAGAAGTGGCTTCCTGGCTGAATGCATCCCTCAGTTCCTCTAAAAGCTGCTGTTTTCTGGAAATCCATGTCACATTGATCTCGCTGTCCCTGCCGGCTGCTCTGTGACCACCCACTCTGACGGCTGCAGCAATCCTGCACCTTCCTCTCTCGGGTTTGCAGGAAGACCGTAGGCTTTCTTAGGCCCACACCAGCTAACCTCCCTTCATCAAGGCTTTGGTAGCTCACATCCATCTCCTCCTCACTGTGCCAGCACAGGCTCCAGCTCCAAGGTTATTTTCTTCTTGCTGCTGGCATGTTTGTCAGTTCCATGTAAATATTAATTAAGCCAAGGCTTCCTCTTGCAGGTGGTTGATAATGACTCAGAAGGCGTCCTTTAAAGCTGGGCACCTGGTTATTGTTTCAGCAAGGTGCCGGGCATGTGACTTGTCAGCACCCAGGTCTGAGGCCCCAAGACTCCTGGGCAATGTGTTGCCATGTGGGTAGACAGGCTAAGCTTATGGCGGCTCCATAGGTCTCACTCTCAGTACCACCCCCGTGGTTCCCAAACATGCTACCCTGAAGGGATCTGCAGCAGCAGGGTTCCTGTGGCCGGCATCTGCCAAGGTTCTAAGCTGTCTGTCACATCCTTTGGGACCTGGAGGGCCACCTTAGAGCTCCTGAACTCTGTACATTGGCAGAATCAGGATCACGGAAGAGCTGCCCTGACTCTGCACCTGTGTGACTGAGCAGGAGCCTGAGTTGCACACAAACCTCTTGAGCCTCTTGACAGCTTGGAGCACTGCTCTAGGCTGCAGTCAGAGAGAGAATCCTGAGTTACCACAGGCAGTTCTCCGTAAGACTGACCTGCAAGACAGGCTGTCTCAAAGCCTCTGAAGCAGTTCTGGGGCCCTCTCTGTGCTGAGCAGGTCATTAGTGTCTGGCTTCTCTAGCAAAGATGGTGGCCACATGCTCAGTGTACCCCGCTGAACTCATGTCTTCTTCCTTTCAGGGCATGTTCAGTAGCTTTTCAGCACTGTGAGAAAATACCCAGGTTGATCAGTTTACAGGCAGGAAAGGCTAACTTTAGCCCATGGTTTCAGAACTTCCCATCCAAGGCTGCTTGGTCCCACGGCTTTGGGCCCATCATGAGGTATGGTTTGTGAGGAAGAGTAAAGCTGCTCACCTCATGGTGACAGGAAGAAAAGTAGAGAGGAGAACCCAAAGTCCTGAAATCCTTAAAGGTGTGTCCCCAAGATCCTAGCTTCCCTACAGCAGGCCCCACCTTTTAAGGGCTGAAGGTTGCAGCCTGGGCTTCCTTTCTTCTCACCTGGTCTTTTGTCACATGAGGTGGGAAGAAGTCAGGCCAACTTGAACGGCTTTGCCTTTGAGGCTGCTCTCCTACCTGCTGCCCAAAGTCATGAACTCATTGTTCAGCGTGGATCACACACAGCCCAGCTCTTGACAAAATGGCTGTACTTCAGCTCCCAGCGCTTTTCCTCTCCTACCATGACCACTAGGATTTACATCGTGAGCCCTACGGTGATTTCCAAGGAGTTCCTGCAGGTTCTCCACTTTCTGCCTTCTCCTTCACAGTAGCTAGTTGACTGCCCCAGCTCCTCCAGCCTCTCCCTGTGGCACACACCCATGCCCACCTTCCCAGGCACAGCTGTGTGTAACCCAATGGTTTTGATCTGGGATGGGCGAGCTATGAGACATCGGTCTCATGTGGTGACATGATAGTCACCCTAGACTTTATAGGTTCATTCTGCGCTTTTCATGGGATAATAAAATCACTAAATACCCCATTGTGGGGAGTGTGTGCCCCATCCTGAGGTGGCCCATGGCTGCATTTGCTGTAGCAATGGCCTTGCTTCTTGGTACTGATTCCATTATATTCCCTTCTGCGTCCCTGCCACGGAATAATGTGGATCAGGCAACTTCTAATGAGAAGACATTTCTTTTTTAGAGTTCTAGCGTCTGAGAAACCCAAGGTCAAGGGGTCGATTTGGTGACAGCTTCTTGTGGTAGAAGGTAAGGGGGGCGGGGAGAGCAAGAGCGCACGTGAGAAGGGAGTGTATAGTTCTGGTGATTATTTTTATTTAAAATCTGTGCCCAACATAACCTGGTTTTACTTAATACTGTAACACACATCCCAGCTAAGAACAATTACAGGGAAATTCACACACCTAATTAGGCCTAACCATCACTGGAGTTTCTCGTGAACCGAAGGACCTTCCAGACACCCTCTCAACACTTCTCCATTTCCCATGCTAATTGAGCTAGCGCTGAGAGTGAAACCGGCCTAGTGTAGCTTATACAGCTGACACCCATTTTCTTTCAAATGGATTCAGGTTGTGCTTAGCAGACAGGTGATGTGAGGAGACCAACAGTTCAAGTTGGTTGTGTTTTTCTTATCAACTCCACTGAAGTCATCTCTGTTCTCCGAGGCCTCGTTGAAAGGTTGGGAAAGGTGCCCACGAGGCGAGCCACTCTGCTATCTGTGCCTTTGACCCCGGCAGTGTGCGTATGCCTTAGAGGAGGAGGGACCTCTCAGATTTGATTTAGCTGTTTGAAATCCGAGGTGTGGAAAGGTGAGCCCGTGAGGATCAGAGACCACAGAGTATGCCAGAGTCAGAAGCTGATCTGGGACCAGCAGCTCTCCCCAGCAGCCTGGCAGGCAGATTCTCATGCCCATGCAGCCCACTTCTCTGTAGGAGGTGGGCCTGGAATTCCCGTCTTGGGATCAGTCCTCCATGCTCCTCACCACACCCGCTGTGTTGGCCTTCTCAGTATCTGAATGACCAGCCCCACTCAGCACAGCAGTGACCACCAAGGACATTGGCTTTCCTCTGGATTCTTGCCCGTTGTTCATGATGAAATGAAGACACACAGAGGTCTGTGTGGGAGGAATCCTTGTGACACCTCTCTCCTGGTGCTGAGGTGTTCAAGCCTCGCCCATAGGACAAGAGGATGACCAAGGACCTCGGACATCATCTCTCCAGGCTCGTGTTTCTCTGTTCTGGCCCTTCCTACTCCTGCTTCCAAACAGCCTCCCCTGGCGTCACCTTTTCAGGATGTATCATAGCCTGTCAGGATTCTGGTCACTCAGCACTATTCCCTCCAGATGTCAATCACTCTGGAGAATGTACTAGGCTGGATTCAGAGGGCTGTTAGCTCAAAGTGGACATCTCTGATGCTCCCTGTGGGCTCAGTGTTTTTCCCAGGTCTAAGCGCAACCCCAGTAGCCCTAGAATAGCCAGGGCTTGATGATGATCTCTCTGACTTCTGAATGTCCTCACATGGCAGGGGCTGGGGCTGACCCCATTCTGTTCTATGGCTTCCAAGCATATCTACACAACGTTAGCATTTGCCTCCAGGCTCTCCTCCGAAATACCGACCACTTCCACCACATCTGCCTCCTGGATCCCCGCTCATAGAACTCAAATCCCCGAGTCCCTTCGAAGGTGACCTAGTTTCAGGGCTGACATCCTGTGCTATTTTCCCCACTTTGAGACAGATTATTTCTTTGCCCCTTGGAATTGATGCTAATAGGGTTTTGCTGTGTGTATTCATAATTCTCTGGGCAAGTCATCTGGCCATGTGGATTTTGTGGAGCAGAGCTCCTCAGACTTCACTGCACATAGGTATCACCGGGGAGTTCGGTTTAAATGGAAATCCAGCTTGTATAGGTCTGGGGTGGGGTCTGAGAGCTGCAAGTCTGATTCGGTCTTAGGCTCCTGTACTGCACTTGGTAGAGCTTTCTGTGTGCTGACACCGGGGTAGTCCAGTTCCCTCAGCTCTGCGCAGCTGTTCTCGCTTGCTGCTGTCTCTCCAAAACACAGCATCTGCTTGTCTAGAAAGGCATCCATGCAACTCCAACTTATTCGTGTGTGTGTGTGTATATGTGTGTATATGTGTGTGTATATATGAGAGATACGCGCACATGCCCCTGTAAAAATGTGTGTGTGTGTTCATGTTCCTGTGTTGACGTGTGTGTGCATATTTCTGTATAGATGTGTGTGTATGTGTGTTCATATTCCTGTGTCAATGTGTGCGTGTTCATGTTCCTGTGTCAATGTGTGTGTGTTCATGTTCCTGTGTCAATGTGTGTGTGTTCATGTTCCTGGGTCGACGTGTGTGTTCATATTCCTGTGTCAATGTGTGTGTGTTCATGTTCCTGTGTCAATGTGTGTGTTCATATTCCTGTGTCGATGTGTGTGTTTATATTCCTGTGTCAATGTGTATGTGTGAATGTTCCTGTATGGATGTGTGTGTGTGTGCATGTTCCTGTGTAGATGTGTGTGTGTGTGCATGTTCCTGTGTAGAGGCATGTGTATTTGTGTGCCTCTGTGTGTGTGTGCCTATAGATGTTAGAGAACAACCTTGGATGTCATTCCTCAGGTGTCTTCCACCTTTTACTTGGGACCGGGTCCCTCATTGGCCTGGAACTTTGCCCAGGAGGCTAAGCTAGCTGCCCCGTGAGCTTCCAGGGAACTGTCTCTTCCTTCCATCCCCATCACTGGGACCACAAGCGTGCACTACCATGCCTTCTGGGGATCCGAACTTAGATCCTCATGATTACTAGAGAAACGCTTTACAAACTAAGCCATCTCCCCAGCCCAAGTCAAAGTTATTCTTGGGGTTTTCTCTTGCTCACTCCTGAATGTGCTTGGCAAACTTTTAGTGAATATCTATGGGTCAGAGAACCATGTATAGATGCTGTCCTCTTTCACTGCCTCTTCACACAGTGAGAGAACCTCCTCACAGAGGCTAGCTCCTCAGCAGTCCTCTCACTGAAGGAGAGCCATCTTTAACACCAGCCAGGTAAGCTACTGGGAAAATGGGTGCCCGTGTATCTGATCTGGGGCTCAGATACAGAATTTTATCCCAAGTGCCATCTGTGGGTTCACCCTCCACCCACGCTGGCTTTGTTCTCAGATAGGTGTTTTGTTGTGGGAAACCATGGCCAGACTGGGGCAGTCCTTTTTATGTTTACCCATTCTTTCTGTATGTAGTGTGTGTGTGTGTGTGTGTGTGTGTGTGTGTGTGTGCCCACGTATGGATAAGGGTGTGAGTGTGCATATGTGGATTCACATGTTTTGAGATAGATGTTGGCTGTACTCCTTGATCACTTTCCACTGTGTTTTGTGAGACAGGGTTTCTCATTAACCTGGAACTCACCAGTTCATCTCGGCTGACCAGCTGTTGAGCTTCCACGATCTACCACCTCCACCTCCTACTCTAATGGGGTTATAAACATACACTATTACTTTGGGGTTTTATTTGTGTGCTGGAGATCTTAATTCAAGTACTAATACACTTCCCAACTGAGTATCTCTCTACTCCTCTACAAAGACATAATGTCCCTTGTCAAGTTACATGCAATAATTCCCCCAAATGATGCCAACCATTAGTCTACCAAAGCTGCCTTCCAGACACCCCACCCATATCCAACTAGACTCATAGCCCTTCCAGGATGCCTGTCCACCTCTTGGCACTACCAGAGAGAGCACCAAAAGCAGGGTGGGGGAGGAGCTATTGACATGTGCAGGAGACCCTAGATACCCCAGTGGCATCAGGCCTGTTACTCCATCAGCACGTCTGAGGACTCCAGACAACAACCTGAGCAATGGTCAAGGTCAAAAGGCATCAGTCTTGTCAGCCTATCACTCCCATGGGTGCCCCTCACCTGCAAGTCAGGGTTTGCAGTCTCGGCTCTGCCCAAGACTCACCCGAGAAGCTTTCAGGGCTGCGTTGGCAGCCTAGACACCAGGGCTTCACAAGCTCCTGGCTTAGACAGTGCAGCCCAGCTGGGACCTACAGTGACAACCAGGCTTGGCATTCGGGGGAGTAAATAATTGTAAAATATCAGGGGTACAAGGAGTTGTAGACAGTCAATTTTCACCTCTCCAGTTTATAGGGAAAGGGACTTGCCAAAACCACACAGAATAAGTCTAGGACAGGCAGATGACTTCCAGCTCCGTGTTCTTTTTATAACCCCTGATTCTACACGTGTCAGAAGGGAAGCTAACCAGAACACAGCAATACAGCCAAGGGCAGAAACGCTCCCTGGCATATCTGAAAAGGAAGAAAAATACTTTGAAAATATTAAAGGCTATTTCCAGATGTCAAATGAATGTCATGAACACAGCTTTAAGATTTTCAACACACTGAGACTAATTTAATTTATTTAAATGTCTTTGTTAGCTTGAGGAATTCTGAAGGCGGGACTTCTTGTCATGTCATCCCGCTACGAATCGCCTGCAAGCTACCTTGAACTGGAAATAACTGTAAAATTCGTTATACTTCAACTGATCAGGATTCAAGACACTTGATTCTTAGCAGTTTGTGTAGGATCAAAGATATGGCTGTTCTCCAAGAAACCTGCGATGTTTACATCAAAGTTGGGGTTGAATCCTTTTCAACATCACACTTATTCCTTAGTGCTTAGATTTAAGTTCTTGTTGAAGACCTTTGTGTAGAGGAGGCTTGTGGGAATGCACACACACAGGCATAAATGTGGGAGGCACATGTATACGTGCAAGTGCACAAGCATACATGTGTGTGTGGAGACCAGAGGTCATCCTTGTCATTTCCTGGGAACTGTCCATCTTACTGAGACAGGATCCTTCAATGACCTCAACTAAC
This sequence comes from Microtus ochrogaster, assembly GCF_000317375.1. Lineage (NCBI taxonomy): Eukaryota > Metazoa > Chordata > Mammalia > Rodentia > Cricetidae > Microtus > Microtus ochrogaster. The sequence goes on from NW_004949116.1 coordinate 4,330,787, forward strand.
CAAATAGGAGCGTCTCAGGGGTCCACCCAGCTCCATACTCCAGGGCTGGGCTTACATCATCAAGTACAACTTCTTATTTTTCAACCTAGGTGGTGGGGTGTGAGCTTAGGTCCTCATGCTTGCCTGCCAATCACCTTACTGGATGAGCCATTTCCCCAGTCTGGAAAGTGCTTCCGACAGAACACACATGTCTCACTTGGCCTCCTGTCTGCAGAAGCCAGAAACAGTCTTCCTTTGCAGCGGGAGAGGCAGCACATGAAATACCTCCCTGTCTCTTTCCTGGGAGGTGTTTTTCACCCTGGGGCTTAGTCTTTCCCAGCCTCCTTCTCTCGTCTGCCCCCAGTCACTCAATCTCCTTTCAGCAAAGGGCTGGAGAGTTGCTTGGGGGTACTAAGAACACAGCAAGGCTTGTGCTGAGAGTTCAAATCAACGTAACTTAGGAAGGACTATCGCCTCTCAAAGGGAGGAGAGTCCAATCACTGATAACGTCCCCACTGCTACCAAGGCTGATGGATACTTGACTGCTTCAGAAGTGACTGCAGTCAGCCAGCTCAGAGTGCACCAGTCAGAAATACTTTCATGTCTGACTCACTTAAGCTGGAGTTGTAAGTTAGCATTACCCTGTGCCTTTAGATTATGAAGTTTAAAGGCATTCCTTTCAAAACCCAATGTTTGGCTCACGATGAAAGGCCGCTGAACAGCTTATTCCAAGTTACATTCAATAATTACATAAGTAACCCTTTAAACACTAGATATGCAAATAACCCACCATTCTTCCTATAATTACTTTGTGTACACGTTTGATAAACCCTCAAGATTGTAATACATGTTTATGAGATTAGCAAATACGATTTCTTTCATAATGGAGAAGTGAGCTAGGAATTAAGAGCCTTGCAGCCGCTGTGAAGGGCTGCATGCAGGTGCTAGGTAGGAAGGGTCCATGGGTGGGGAGGGACTCTAGGCACAGCCAGGGGCCCTCCAGATGTTGCCTCTGTCCAGCTGTCTCCAAAATACCCCCAAAGTTCTGAGTCGCTGGTTTTGCCTTCTCAGATCTGGAGAATCCTATTTCCCTTTCTGGCTGGGCTAGAAACACATTGGGTGGGGGGTGTTGCACTGAGTTCTGTCCTTATCCCAGATTAGTGGAAAGAACAGGTTGGGGCAGGGGACTTGCCTAAGAACTCAGCTTCTTTACGTCTTCTCCCCTACCTCAAGAGGGAAAAGGAGTGACTTGGGTTCAGAGCCACTGCACTGGCTCTCTCCCCAGAGCACACCTTACATATAAAATATGCTAAGTAATGTTCACGATTGTTATGAAAGAGCCGAGGAGGTATGAAGACATTTGTATTCTTTTCCCTCTGACTTTCCTAAGCCCACCCCAGAGGGAGATTCTGTGAGGGCTTAGTCTGGATACTTACACACTTTATCTTAGCATACTAAAGCCTTCAGCTTGTGTGAATACCCCAAACACGTTTGAGCTTTGAATTTCAGGCAAATACTTTATTTACTAACTGATTTCATTCACTCACCATATTCGGTGTTCTGTTATCATCATGAAATACTCAAGACTGTGTGTTGTAAAAAGAAGAAAGGTTTAACTAGTTCATAGTTCCAGGAATTCAACAGCAAGGTACCAGAGCCCAGTAGGCTGTGATAAGGACCTTCTGGCTATATTATAACATCGCAGGTGTCATCACGGTGGGAGCAGGTGTAGGGGAGGTATTGCATGTCAGTCCAGCTGTTTTTAAAGTAACCCAACTCTTGTGGAAGCTAACTGCAATCCTATGAAAACTGTGTTAGTATCTTCTGAGGGAAGGCAAGCTCCCAAATACATAGCCAACCCTTTATGATTCCACCTCCTATAGGTTCTACCATCTCACCACCCAACCCTGCAGAGCAAGCTTCTAGGGCACAAAAGTTTGGTGGGATACACACATCCTGTCTCACTCTTTGGATGATGATGAGAGGCACGTGGCATGGTCCACTCTGACCTCATGCTCATCCCACGCGGTTGAAGCAAGCTGTTGGTGTCCTGGAGTTCTAGATTCAAATGGATAAGCCCATCCCACTGAGCTCAGAAACAGCTTAGGTTTGGCCTTGTGAATCACAGAAATCCTGGAGGGTTCATTCATTTATCTCAAGCAATTATAAGATGCCTACTATATGCCAGATAGTGTTTTACACTCGGGGCCAAAAGACAGCGAGCCATACTCCTCAAGAGCTGGCATTACGTTGGGTATGAACGGAAATAACCTGATACATATGTATACAAGCACATTATTTGGCATGTTAGAAGGTGACACGTGCTGCGCAGCAGGGGTGGATAATATGGGGGCTGTTGCAGCATTAAATAGATGGCGTTGGAGCAAAGTTTTGCAAGCAGAGGAGCAGGGGCTCAGCAAACAGACACGTGAGTGTAGCATGCTCTGACTAGAGAGTGCAGCAAGGGCCCTAGAGGGGAAGCCAGAGGATCAAGAAAGCCAGTGAACCTGGGAGGAGGAAGAGTCGGGGCGGCATTAGAAGCATGGGGGATGCATACAGCCATTCACGTCTCTGGGTCTGTGGCAACAAGAAGAAGAGAGATGGGAGGAGTATTGGTTTGAGAACAGACTGCAGTCTCTACAGGAAGTAAGGACCGGACACGTGGTAGACCAGCTCAGCCAGGCCAGGAAAGCACACACAGGGTCTGGTTAGGGATGAGCTCTGCAAGCAGAAACAGCAGGATTCATAGATTGAATGGCTGTGTGGAGTGCTGGGCTTTCTAGTGGCTCTGATGAGAAACACAGGGAGAGTAGTGGAATGGGGTAGTGGCGAGGGAGACAAAGCAAGTCTACAGAGTCTCAAGGAGCAAGGCAAATCCTGGACATGGGCATTATATGCCGTGATGACTCGGGAGCCAGAGGGACTTAGGCTGGTTGACTGCAGTAGAGGGCAGAGGGGAGAGAAGCATGCTGGTGAGCTAGTGTAGATGAGAGAAGGAGGACCAGAAGGTACAGTGGTTGAGGAGGGCTGCGGTTGAGACAGCCGGTGCTGCATTGAGAAGGAGGAGACCAGGTGTGGAGCCCAGTGGGGCCCGCTGGGTAGGGAAGGGGAGTATGTGAGACGAGCTTTCTCATGGCCTAAAGTAAGGGTGAATGTTGTGGGACTGCTATAAACCACAGCCCAACCATCGTTACACAGCACACGTCCCAAGCTTTAAGTGACAAATAGGTCAAAACTACTAGCTGAGTGCTATGTGTACATGCTATTCAATATTATGGTGCCTCAGTTTCCTTTTCCATAAGGTAGAGATGTTGTAGTGTCTAGAATGTGCTAGGGATTGAGATTATTTGGTAAAGTCCTTGCCTTGCAAGTTTGAGGCCCTGAGTTTGAGCTCCAGGCCACATAATAATAAGCAGGGTGTGATGGCACTCATTTGTAATCCAACACTGAGGACACAGACAGGTGGATTCCTGGGGCTGGCTGGACAGCCACTTCGCTTACTGGGTGATTTTTTTTGTCAGTGAAAAGCTCCTTCTCGAAAAACAAGCTAGATGGCTCCCGAGGAAATAACACCTGGGGTTGTTCTGTGGCCATTGATGTGCTTCTCAGATTTGGGTTGCCATGCAGTGATTCTGACTTCGTGAAGTCTGATTACACTTGCATTGCTTGTAACTGTCTGGGTTTCTCTCCAAGATGTCTTTAACATCCAGTGCCAAGAGAGAACCTCTTAGAGATAAAAATGATCTGAATGAGACTCTTGTGGTCCCTCCCCTAAGCAATGGTGTCTAGTGAATCTTTTGCAGGTTCCATCCAGAATTGCCTAATTATGTAGCCATCTGGGATGACACCCCAGGGCCCCTTTGTATTGTCTCAACTTATTTCTCCATAATTTTTATGATTATAAATTTTGTGAATTTTGAGCATTTTCCCTCATATTTTTTTCTCAGTTTGGCTGATACATTAGTTCCTTCTCTGTTGCTTTCATCAAAACACCAAGGACAAAAAGCTACTTATGGAAGAAAGTCTTTATTTTCGCTGATGATTCTAGAGGGCTAAGAAGCCATCACGGCAGGGAGGCGTGGCAGCAAGGAGCCATGAGGCAGAAAGCTGAGAGCTCATCACTTCAACCTCAAGTACAGAGCCCAGAGAGAGAAATGGAGGTAGGATGAGGCCAAATATCCTCTAAGCCTGTCCCCAGTGATGGACTTCCTCCAGCAGGACCACATGTCCCAACCCATCCCAAACAGCATCGTCTCTTGGGAACCGAATATTCAAATACTCAAGCCTAAGTGGGAACGTTCTCGTTCAAGCCATCACAACCAGGTGGAAAGCTTCTGGTCCCAGGGCTCAGGAAGATGACTCAGTCACCAGGGTACTTGCTGTACAGTCACGAGGACTTGAATTTAGACCAACTCCTACAGAAAACTCATGCTTAGCTGCATGTGCCTGCAACCCAAGAGTATAGGAGAATCCTCTGGGCTTGCTGGTCAGCAACTCTTGCTGAATCAATGAGAAACCAGGTACAGTGAGAGACCCTGTCTCAAGAAATAAGATAGAACAGCTGGGAAACATGCCTGACTTTTGGGCTCTGCATGCATATGCATACAAATTGTTAGTGATGGAGCCTTCCGACTGTGGTCACCCAGCCTCAATGATTCAAGGTTGGTCATGCTCATGACCCCCACACTTTTCTTACTGGCCCCTTTCTGGATGGTGCTGGCTATAGCACCCTGGGATTTCACAAAATGAGTCCAGAAGTAGAACTTTGGAGAACTAGCCCTGGAAATGACATTAGAGTCCTCTTGTGGGATGCGGGGCTCTTTCCTTAATTCCTTGGTCCTTCAGATAGTGTGGTAGTTTGAATGTACTGGCCTCATAAACTCACAGGGAGTGGCACTATTAGAGGTATGGCTTTGTTAGAGTAGGTGTGGCTTTATTCAAGGAAGTACGTCACTGTGGGGATGGGCTTTGAGGTCTCATACATGCCCAAGTCATGTTCAATACCACAGTCCACTCCCTGTTGCCTTCTAATCACGATGTAGCCAGAGCAGTGTCTGCCTGTATGCTGCCATGCTCCCCACCAAGATGATAATGTACTGAACTTCTGAACTGTAAGCAGCCACCTCAGTTAAATGGTTTCCTTCATAAGAGTTGCCATGGTCATGGTGTTTCTTCACAGCAATCGAAACCTTAACTAAGACAGATAGCATCCTGTATGTCTGGTTCCTGGCTCTTTCTGGGTATTGTCTGTGGAAGCCCATCAAATAGACACCTCTTGGTGTCTCTTCTTCATAGTGTTCAGAAAGTTGTCACTTGTGTTTCCTTGGATACATTCACTCTCTAGCTCTACGGGAGGAATGTAGTCTTTGGGCAAGCAGGTAAAGACAGAGAACACATGTTAATTTCTGTTTTCCTGAGTGCCAGCTCTTTTAGGAAGGTCATTTGCTTAAGAGCAAAGCAGAGCTTTCCAAGATAGTTCCCATTTTATTTCTGAATTTTCCTGTTGTGAGCTTCCCTTTGCTTAACCTGCTCCTTGCCTTGCCTTAGGATTATAAAATGCTTACTATTGGTCGTTCTGGGTTCACATCTACTAGGGGAAGAACTGTCTGTCCATTCAGGGAGTTGTCTAGTTCTATTGGGAGGAAGGCATCCCCGCTAGAGGGAAGGGCTGCCTCTACCTTCTGGGAAAGCCCAAGGATCAGTGCCTTCCTGCAGGAGAGTCAGTATGTAAGCTCACCAGGTCCTCAGCTTTAGCTGGAGAAAAGCTAAGGTGCTCCCAGCGAAGCTACTGTAGGACCACACCACGCTCTAATTGTGGCTCCCTGTGGATCCTCACAACCAAACATGACTCATTCATGCTTGGCTTGTGCCTGTATTGCCTTTCCTTATACTTAAGTCTTCTAAAAACTTCTCTCCCTGGTGTCCTTCCCTTCCCTTCTCCTCCTTCCTTCCTTCCTTCCTTCCTTCCTTCCTTCCTTCCTTCCTTTCTTCCTTTCTTTTTGTCATGCTATTTCCTTATGTCTAAGACTTCGTCATGAGGTCTGGTCTACACTGGCAGCCTTCTCAGGTTGTTCTAGTTTGACCTTGGGTAATAAGGTAGAGGCACTCAGGGAGCACCCTGAACAGAAAGCTCCTCTTTTTTTCTTTGGAAACTAAGAACTTAGGGCAACATAGAACAACTATCTGAGGGCCATCCAAACTGTTGCATATTCAATGTCGCATTGTAAACTTTCAGCTCCTGTTTTCAAATTATATGTGATGTGACCTTGACCAAGCAAGTCCTCAGAGTCTCTGAGCCTTGGTGCCCTCCTGGACCAAGCAGGTCTCTCTATTGCCTGTGGATGGAATGTGCTGGTTTGGAGACTGTCTCAAACACTTTGCAACTGCCAATCAAACACTGGCAATCATCAAGGTTCCTGTGGTGTAGGGAAAGGCACCAGCCCATGACATTTAAATATCTGGAAATGAGACATTTTATTCTAGGAGCTTGGTGACGCTTGTTCCCACATCACAGAAAGGCAGCCATCTCTCATCATTGTCGTTTACTTTGTGAGGATCTTATGCCTTTCCTCAAGCTGTCTCTCCTCCCAGCTATGCACCAGGCTTCCCCTGCTTGTTTGCTATACACCACTAGCTTTCTGTCAATGATGCATTTCACGGGTGATGAACCAAAACTCAGGTCCAGGCCAAGGGAGGCTGGAGACGCTGCTGTCCTGGCCTTTGTCAGCGGTGCGCTTCAGATCCTGCAGACCTGCCACTCCTTGCTGCAGACAAAACAACTCCGGATTGACAGGCTCCCTGGGAGATTAGGGGCTCCCACAAATCTGGAAAACGTGACCTGATGTTGTGATGCCAGCCACCTGTCCAGGTCACTTGGGTGTATCATCGGTGCTTACTAGACCAGAAAAGGTGATTGTGTCATTGCAACAGGATGTGAAAACCAAGGCCATAGCAGCAGCATGTCAGGGCCCCTGGTGGAAATGGGCTACCTGAACGAGGCCTCGAACTGAATGAGTGAATGTTGGTCCCTTTAGAGATCTGCTTTCTGGAGAGCTTGGGCCTCTGCAGCCAACACTGCTATTTGTTACTGCCTGAAAGGGTCTGTTTCTTTGAAGCTCACATATTGGAGCCCCAGCCCTTGGTCCTTAAGTGATGGGGTTTAATGAGGTCACCAGGAGGCAGACTCATGGTAGGATTCTTGTCCCTTGAGAAGAAGAGGGTCATCCTACTCTGAGAGCTCCTTGTCCTTAGGCCAAGAGAGGACACAGCAAAAGGACGGTTCTCTATAAGTCAGGAAGCAGCCCTGAGCAGGAAAGGGGTCTGCCATCAATCATCGTGACCTTGGGTTTCATCTCTAGGACTGTGGGAGAGAAATCATTGTTGCTGAGTGACGCCCTCCCCGCTTGCAGTTTGTCTCAGTAAGAGAGAAGATCTATCCATCCATCCGAGCTCTGTGTTAAGAGCCTCCTCCGTCTGTCCAATATCAGAGCCACTGATCATATCTGGCTCTAGATCACTTAAAATGTAGTTACTGTGATTGATAAACTGAAAATACAAATTGCATTTAGTTTTCATTAATATAAATGGGAGTTTAAGTGGCCAAGTGGGATTTGCAGGCACTGTAGCAGACAGCATGGGTCTAGATGAATTTCAGTCACTAACCTGAACACTGGTTTGATGGAGCAGTTCATGGGACTAGAAACCTAGGAGGAGGCTGCCATTCCAGCTGGCCTGTTTCCTCACCTGTCTATAGTTCAGGATTTCAGAGCCCTGTACTGCTGTCATGAATACCTGAGGTGTCTCTCTTCAAATCCTTGCCATGTCCTACACGGCTTGTCTGCTATGTATGTCACTATGCATTCTCCTCAGGGTGAAGCACATAGCCACGGGTGTTCTGGGAGATAGCAGGAGAACATGACCAAGCTTTAGAACAGTGGTCTCTGGATCCAACATGACTTCCTCCATCAGACCCATGTCCCGAGAAATCACAGGGGCACTATGCTTAAATGCGCTGTTTCCACTTTTCCGAGACATGAAGGGAACACCAGAGCATTGCAGGACTTGTTCCTTCTGGCCCCTCCATGGCTTGCACTGCTGCTGCTCTGTGAAAGTCAAGTTTATTCTGCCCTGTGAGACCCACAAGGGAAGCCCCAGATGCTCCTTCGTGAGTAGGAAGGCTTGAATGGAAGGTGCTGCTGCTGTGAGCATCTTCAGCTCTCCTGTGACTTCTAGACATTTTATTTCCTTCGGTTTTCCTGAAAATCATGGCCCAGCAGAGCTGGAAGAAGGCTGGCTTCAACCCTTTTCTTAGGTGAGGTGGCTGTGGTCTAGCTGGCAGCATCACAGTGATGCCCTAGCCATACTTCAAGGCCAAATGCAGCCTCTGCCTTCCCCAGCAGACTGCCCTCACCTCCAGAGAAACTTTCATTTTAACCTGCGTGTGCTAGAATAGGGGAGAATCCCAGAAGGGTCTCAGGACTTCAGTGAAAGGGAGCCGGGACTTGTTGTAGATCTAAGACCCAAGGTCACAAGGTGGAGACAGTTCTCGCGGGGAACAAACTATCCTGAGCCAATTTCAACTGGGTACCCTTCAAAGTAGGTTGGAGCGCAATTTTCCAGTCTTGCTGCTGACTGTATTGATCTCCTGAAAGAGATTGAGAAAGCAATCATTTCTAGCCTGTGGAGTACCAGTTCATGTCAAAGTTCTCACTAGCCTGTGTCCAGAATTAGAACCATTTAATTCTGATGTGCCCAGTGTGGAGGCCGAGCTGGATTCTCTGCACCTATGGCCTAACCTTCCCTGATGTACAGTCAAATGCCATGAGACACGAAAAGGTTGCTGGCCCTGGGCTTCAGCATGATCCCGGCGTCTAGTCACCCGAGTGCACCCACAGTGCCTGATAGCTATCTTAAATGAGAAAGACGCTTTGCACATCTTGATTTCACATGACATTCAGACTATTATTATCCATGACTGACATCAGGATCTATTTCACCCCAAGCAAAGGCAGAGTGTGGATTCTGTCAGCATCGCCTGACATTATGCTGCATCCTCGCTCTTGGAAGCATTGCAAGCTCGTGCAATGCCAGAGATGTTCCTGTCTGCCTGAGACAGATGTTGAAGATGAATAATGTTTGGAAAGGATTAGAGATGTTGTCACAGGAAGAATCGAGTGCCAGGAGCGACTGCCGTAGGTAGCACAGGCTCTGGTGATGGCCACGTGCCCACAGCACTCTGCTTCCTCAGTGGTTTTCAAATGGTGGGATCTCTATATAAGTGCCTAGTGGGAGGCCACAAAGGCAGGCAGAGCCTCAGGAATGATTAGCAGAATATCACCTACATAAACATCTATTTCCTTCACTTCTCTCCTCCTCCTGTTGCCCCGCCAGACTGCAGAGCATAGGTCATGAGGATAACCCCTATTCAGCAGTGGGACAAACAGTGGCCATTGCTGCTTTCGGAACCTGGGCACCCTGGCGTCTTGAGCTTAGGAGGACCAGGGTCTTCAGTGCCAGGTGCACAACCTAAATTTCATCAGTAGCTTTCATTTATCAAGACTCTGATATCGTGCTTGTTTGCTTTTCAGGAGGTGGCACAGAAGAAAGTGAAAGTACAGTGGGATCGTTGGAGTTGAGGCATGCTCCCTGCACAGAGAAGCAACGGGAGGCCGAGGCTGTGGAGTGACTCATGTGCCTGGGTGCTGGGCCATGCACATGGCATCTTATTTAACCCTTTGGATGAACCTGGGAATCCAAAAATTGTAATACTGCTTTTAGAAATGTAAAAACAAGGCTTGGGGAGATGGCTCAGCAGGTAAAGTGCTTGCTGTGCAAACCTGAGGACCCCAAGTTTGGATCCCAAGCACCCATGTAAAATCTAGGTGTGAGAACACATGCCTGCAACCCGAACCCTGAGTCAGTAGACAGGAGGATCTTGGGGACTCAGGGCTAGCAAACCTAACTAAAAGAACAAGCTTCAGGTATCAAACATAAGTTTGAGAAGTGATTAAAAAGGCATACACATGTGCATGCACATGCCTACATACAAGCACACACACACACACACACACACACATAAAATATAGGAACAAAGGCTCCATACAATGTGATCATATCTATCAGACTGCCTGGAGGCCGTCTGCATGGTATGTACACGTGTCTGCTCTGAACTTGTTGAAGACTAAATGAACAGATACACCCTGAATTTCTCCTTCTCCATTGTGTACTTATTTCTGGCTCTCGATCCCCATCTCAGTGAGCACCTAAGAGCTGTCCTTTGCCTTTCCTACCCCAGGTCTAGCCTGCCACCATATGCCTGCCCTCAGTTCTAATCTCCTCCCAGACCTATCCCGGTGCTCCCAGTTTCTAGGGTGTCATCATCCAGGCAGCCTTCCTTCACCTCAAGGTTACTCCATGGGGTCAGTTGTCCCAGCTATTTCTCCATGGCAATGACTGCTATCCCAACAAGGATCTGAGAACTGCCTCTTGTCTGTGCTCTTCACTTGACCCCTGATTCCCACCAAAGTGTTATTTTGCCATGTAAGGGGCACCTGGGCTTCCTGGAGACATTTTCTGTTTTCTTGTCTGGTGTCTTATGGTAAGACAGAGATGCCACTCAAGAGTCTGCAGTGCACTACTCACAGTAGAGTGCAATCAGTGTTCACAGTAGAGTGCAATCAGTGTCTAGGTTGAGAGGGCCCAGTCACCCCAGACAGAGACCCTGGCATCCTCTCCCATGCTCTTTATTATGTATGTAGTTACTAGCACTCAGTAATGTTGGCTGGATATTACTGAACAAATAAAGGAGATAGCAAGATTCATGATGCCTTTCTTCAAAGCAATCAGTCCACTTGTTGGAAGCTTTCCCACGGTAGCTGCATGTCACCATGGAAACCCGTCTCTCTGCACCCTCCACACTACAGGAGCTCTGTCCTTACCAAGGACTGTGTTCTGGGTGTAAGCTGAGCATATCAGCAGAAGGGCTGACCTTGCCCTGCTGAAATGCATTATTGTATGGTCGTGTTTTCCCTGAGTGTATTAGCAGAACTGTATCCAGTGACCAGACCAAACATATGCTGCTCTTCGGGTGATTAAATGGCCCTGATTAGAAATTACTTGGCAGAGGCTCTTCTGACTACAACTTCCAGGGAAATCTTCTACTATTTGTCCAAAGTGAGTGGAGCTAATGAAGAAGAAACCAGGCTTAGACCAACACCCATGAGATCTGGTTGTAAGTTGGGGCTCTCCAAGGACAAACACCGAGCTGAGAGCATGCCCTGGAGCTGGGATGGACAAGGCTAGGATCCTCATTAACCAGCCAGGCAGATATAACTTGGAAACTCTATGGTGAATTTTCAGCTGCAGGGAGATCCAAATCAGGGGATCTTCCAGAAAAGGCATGCTGTATCCAATCCTTCAACTGCCCCCCTTTAGCCCACCAGATCGTCTGAAGGATTTTAACATAATCTTACATTTAGAATTTCAAGCATAGTATCTCATTTTTAAACCGTAATTGTAACAATATGCACTGTGAAATGTCACCACATCTACCACCTCACAGTCATCTCCCGTAGGGTGAGGTGACTCACGACTGACTCCCTTAGTAAATTTCAGGAAACAGTAGAATACAGTAAGCCAGCTAGTCTGTTGGAACGACAGTCACCACACTGCACATCTGGGTTCTAGACCTTACTCTCTTCTCATCATTGCACCTTTGTCCAATATCTGCCTTCATCTTTCTGTAGGCAGAGGCTGCTTGTTTGACCCGAAATAATCACACAGAAACTATATCAATTAAACCACTGCTTGGCCTATTAGCTCAGGTTTCTTATTAACTAACTCTTACATCTTAAATTAATCCATTCCTATTATTTTGTGTTTTACCACAGGCTCATGGTTCACCCATAAGGTTTCCGGGTGTCTGTCTCCTTCAGTAGCAACATGGCATCTCCCTGACTCTGCCTTCCTTTCTCCTCTATCTCTGCTTGGAATTCTTGCCTTGCTCAATTCTGTACTGCAATAGGCCCAAATCAGCTTCTTTATTAACCAATGGTAATAAAACATACTGACAGCATATAGAGGGGAATCCCACATCATGTTTCCCCACCTCCTGTCTTGGGCAATGACCATGGCACTCTGTCCATTTGTCATTAGCTTTCACTTGTCTTAACGGTGTTTCCCCCACTCTGCCTCGCATATTTCATTTATTTCCTCCAGTCTCATCTATGCCGATGTAGAATTTCCTATCGTGATATGGTGAGCAGGCCTGCTTTTCATCCTGCCTGGCTCCTGCATGGCTAGCTTAACACCTGAAATAACAACACACAAATTGTATTCATTTAAACACTGCCTGACCCATTAGTTCTAGCCTCTTCTTGGCTAACTCTCACATCTTGATTAATCCATTTCTAATAATCTGTGCAGCACCCCCAGGTGGTGGCTCATCAGAAAAGATTCAGCATATCTGACCTGGCGGCTGGCTCCATGGCGTCTGACCAACTATGCTTTCTGTCTCCCAGCATTCTGTTCTGTCTACTCCACCTATCTAAATCCTGCCCTATCAAAAAACCAAGGCAGTTTCCTTATTAACCAATGAGAGTAACACAAAGACAGATGACCCTCCTCCATCAATTTCCTTCCTTATTAAAGGCTAAATATTGCTCCATTGTGTTCATATGCCACAGTTTTTCATCCTTGCTTTACTGATGGACACAGGCTGTCTCTGTATCTTGCTGCTGAGAGTACTTCTGCCATGAATCTGGGGAAGTAGGTCTCTTTTTAACACCTTGATTTCAACTCTCTTTGGACATATGTCTAGTGGTGGGATTGCTGCCTCCCACAGTAATTATACCTGTAGTTTCGTGAAGAGCTTCACATTATTTTCTGTGATGAGTGTACCAATTCACACTCACACCAAAACCTTACAATAGTGGTTCTCAACCTTCCAAATGCTGGGACATTTTAATACATTTCCTCACTTGCAGTGACCCCCCCAACTATAAAATAGTTACTTTGTCACTACTTCGTAACTGTAATTTTTCTACTGTTATGAGTTGCAATGTAAAAATCTGATATTTGACCCCTGCAGGCATCATGACCCACAGGTTAGGAGCCACTGTCCTACACCGAGGCTTCTTCATAGGTATTTACCCTTGTCTCTTGTCAATCACGACTCTGCTTGGTGGGAATGCAATCTTACTGTGGTTTTGGATTTGCATTTCCAGAATGATTGCTGATGCCATTTTCAAATATCTGTTGGTTATTTGTATATCTTCTTTGTAAATGAATCTTTTTAGGCCCTTTTTTAAAATTGATTATTTGTTTTTATTTTTGTTTTTTGTTGCTATTGTTATTGGATTGAATTTGTTACATAGTTTTATACTGGCTCCTTATTGGTATAGGATTTGCAAACATTTCCCACATTGTGTGAGTTGTATTAACCTATCGTTCTAATCTTTATGACTAATGGCCACTTAACCACATCTCATAAATGAAATTTGTGAATGACATTGTATAGTTCTGCATGCTTAATTGATATTTGCAATGTCAGTTTTTGGCCATTACTAAAATGGAACCAATTAATGAATTAAAATATGACTCATTTGAGAAAGGACTTGAGGCAGATGGAATTTATATAATGTAAAATGGGAAGAGCTGGGGGTGAATACAGAATAAGAGAAGTGAAATCAGCAGAGGAGCCCACAGGACGCACACACTTCAGTGCTCTTCACAGTGGCTCAAGTAGAATGGACACCCAGTGTTTTCTGGCTGTTTTTTTTTTCAGCAGAGTGAAGAGGATGGGACCATTTGAGAGTGTCATTGCTTACATATGAAAATGTGGCAGCAAAAATGGAATTAATCAATAAGATCCAAAGCCCTTATCTATGGACTATTGTGGTTCATCTTAGTTGAATTCAAAGAAGTTTCTCAAACCTACTTATAAGATAATCAACTTTCAGTTTGTATGTAGTTCTCATAGCTACAGAACTGAAGATCTTGCTAGCTTGTATGTATCTTTCAAATCTGGAGTGGCGGTCATAAAATACCTTTAAACACCAGAGCATGAAGGTGCTGAGTTCAGGGCTGACCATTTTCTATTTTTACATTATGCAGATGAGTTAGAACATACAGGCTTAGTTTTTAAAGTTAGCCACCAGCGTTCCAGAAGGAAGAATGAGGACACATGAGAACCCTTACACTTTTGAGTCCTAGTAGCCCAGTTCCAGGCTGCAGAGCTGTGATCTCTGCAGGGGCTCTCCAGACAAGATGTAGGAGGCTGTTCCCATGTAGGTTTTGGTCCTAGGGCCACACACATGACTCCAGTGTAGGATGAACAGTGTGTATCCTTTGAGGAGAAGCCCCAGAGCTGGGCTGTCCAGTATGGAGCCACTGAGCACAGGTAGCCACTGAACTCTCGGAACGTGTCCTGCTTGAACAGAAGTGTACGTTAGGTCCAAAGCACAGAAACTGAGGACATGGCTCAGCAAGAAAAGTGCTTGTTTTGCAATGAGAATCTGATCTTGGATCCTTAGCACCCATGGAAAAAACTGGGAGCAGTGGCTCTTACCTATAATCCAGATGCTGAGTGGGTATAGACAGGAGGATCACTGGACTGGCCAGCTAATTTGGTCAGGTTTAGTGAGAGCCCTTGTCTCAAAAATAAAGTGGAGAGCGTTGAGGCATCTGGCTTCCACATGGCTGCACACACATATATACACACATGCACAAAAGTAAAATATATTCTGCAGTTCAAAGACATACTACAAAAACAAAGCAACAGAGCCAGGCGGTGGTGGCGCACGCCTTTAATCCCAGCACTCGGGAGGCAGAGGCAGGCGGATCTCTGTGAGTTCGAGACCAGCCTGGTCTACAAGAGCTAGTTCCAGGACAGGCTCCAAAGCCACAGAGAAACCCTGTCTCGAAAAACCAAAAAAAAAAAAAAACCCCAAAACAAAACCCCAAAGCAACAGTGTGTATGCATGTGTATGGTATATGTACGGGTATGGGTTAGGGTTAGAGGGTTACAGTTATTAGGGTTGGGTTAGGGTTGGGGTTGGGTTAGGTTTTGGGTTAGATTGGTTAATATTGGGTTGTTATTAGTGTTAGGATATAGGGCTAGAGTTAAGGTTTCTAGTTAGGTTTAGTATGGTGAGAAAAATATCTGAAGAAGTATAAGAAAGTCCAACCTTTGCATTACTTTGTCAATTAATTCCATTGATTTGGGGCTGAATATTCAGCTGTGATTAATAAGACGTTAGCATCATTGATGCTATATATTCTGGAAGTAAGATCTTCACACAAAAGCTGTGGTCCAAGGGTCCAAAGTTGCATCTCCTATTGGCAGACAATATTTGTTACCATCACTACCACTACCACCATCACAGGCGCATCATCAGCTCCCTTACTATAATCCCCACTACCGCTGCTTGACATCATCACCATCTTTATTATCACCACCTTACCATCATTACCACCACCACCAACATAACCATTACTCCTCCCAGTGTCACCCTCATTTCATTATCTCCACCACATAGTCAGCATTGCCACGGTTCTTACCATGTGAGCATCACTACCTGAATCGCTGCCATTATGACCACCACAATCATATGACTGTCACTATCGTCACCATAATCACCAGTGCTGTCAACACCATCATTACCACCGCTTCACCACCACCACCACCACCATAACCACCACCATCTTCTTTTTAACCTGCAGCAGCATTTTACAACTGTCAAAGTGACGGTGCATTGACAGGTTATTAGAAAAGCTGAGCCTGAAACTGAGCATTCTTCTAGCCAGTGATGTCTGTGGTCCAGACATTTTTTTTTTTACATAATTTTGGGTTCACAGAACAGAGGGAATAGCAGATCCTGTACCTTATGGTTGATCAGAGAGTTCTGCACTGCTCAGGTGTGAGTTTTGTAGATCATTCATCTTTCCCACATGAAGCCATAAGCTGACAGCTGGCTGAATGAAGATAGTTTCTGGAGCTTTCAAACAGTAGGTAGTAAATGGCCGATAGCTGCTTTTCTGGGCCCAAAGCTAGGGCTCCGCTGCAGAGATGTGCACTGGCATGCACTATGCTTGACTCAGGCCCAAGTGTGTAGTCTTTGTTTGTTTGTTTTGATAATGTGCAACTGGAGAATATGACTGCTCATTTCTTCCCAGAGACAACCGGAGAAAAGAACAGTGAGGAATTTATTTTGGCCACAGATCTTGATTTGATTTTCATGAAGAGTTGAAAGCATGGTTGCCCAGAAGCCTGCAAGCCCCTGCCTTTGAACCCACCATGACAGTTATGTGTGACTGGGACAAATGGCCCCATGATTTGTCTTTTCATGAGACAGAAAACCTTGGATAACTTTAGACAAACATTTTTATTTCAAAACTCTGAATATTGTGTCCGTATGAAAACACAGTCACAACTGATCTTCCTGAGAGATGGGGAGACTCCCAAGAGGACAGGAGGAAGGCTGAGCCAGGAATCCAGTCCCCTCTCCGCCACCAAACAGTCCTGTGGTGGAGAAATCTTGGAGTGAGTGGTCTAGATCAGAATTCCTTTGTTCATCTCTCAGACAGTGTCTGCTAAAAGATAATGCTGAGGCGGGGGTGGCCCCAAGAGGCCAAGGATGACTGAGAAAATAGATATAATAGTCTATTTCACCTAGCATGACTCAATCCTTTGAATGCAGTCTTACAACCTGGAGGACAGAATAGGTTACTTTACTTTAGTTACTCCTTTGGTTACTTTGACAGCTTTGGATGTAGGTAGCCTCTGCCTTCAGTAATTGCTGAGAACTCCAGAGTAGGTTCAAGTCAGGACCAAATGTACCTGCCTCAGTCCAAGTGACATCTCCTGTGACCTTCTTGCCTCATCACAGGAATGCTGGCCAAAGCCTCAGCCTCCTCTTAATGCAAGCAAGCATCACTTAACTGGCCTCATTTCTAGAATATTGCATTCTAGACAAAAACAATAGCCCATGTTTCCTAGTGAGTAAACAGAACTTACATTTTTTTGAGTATTCACTAACAACTTGGATTTTTCCAAGTCCCCAGTGGCACTCCTTGACACTGCTGTATAGATGTCACTAAGATGCCTGGTGTGTGTGCCTTCCCTCCACACTGCCCATATTGCCTCATGTATTCACTATTGATAGCTCACACATCATAAGACTACAAGTGAGTCTCTCAAGGTTCCTGAGTCTACATCGGGAGGATGATCCGGGTATGTTGCTATTGAATACCTGCACCTACAGGACATTGAGCTCAGTGCAAAGGTGCTGTGACAAGCAGATATGCAGCTCTTGACCCGGAGTGTGACACTGTTAATGAGTTTAAGTCATAGCAGCTATAATACCAATGAATTCCATTCACAAAGTGATTTCCACATACCATTATCTAAAGAAGATGTGGAATGTTTTCCAACAAACAGGAAACATTCCCAGCAGTGTAGAGTCCATGTTCTGGGCACTAGCCCACAGCTGACAGCCAGAACTTACTCCAGGAATGCTGGGCTTTGAGTGAGGGCTCTGGGAAGACTCATACTTTTTGTATCATTTTTGTGTGCCCTTGACTGGGCTTTAAATTGGAGAGCTGCAGGCTGGTTCTGAGAGGGTTGGTATCACCTAGCCTCTGATTCTGCACAGCTCATTCAGACCTTGCCTAAGCATCCCCACAGCTTGGCCTGCAGGCTCTAGTGATGGGCAAAGATAGTCCCAACATTAAAGGAATAATGGACTTTATAACAATGTTACATGGCAGATTGTGGGTCAAACATCCAGAAGCTGCTCAGTGTGTGCACCTGTGCATGTGTGTGTGTCCAGGTGCCTGTGTCTAAGGGAAATAGAAAGGACAGCAGTGAGGTGGGAGGAAGATCAATCCACCTCTACCCAGGACCTCCTTTCTCCCCCTCCCCACAGGGATTTCATTTTAAGAAAGTTGGCTTGGGTCTTGCAATTAGAGTTATTCCAGATAAAGGTTATTCTGAGGCTCCCTATTGAGTCTGAGGAAGCAGTAGTCATGAAATGCTTCACTTTTTATGTGATACTGAGAAAGAAGACACCCTGTCAAACTATTTGGTGTCTTTATCTGTGAGACGGTTTCTGATTTCAGAGATATCAAAATATGAAATAATGTATCCCAGCACGGTATTGCTGTCAGCAGTGGAAAGACTTGACTTACAGATTGACTAGATAGATAGACGCATAGACACACAGATTAGCACACGAACAGGTGACAGATGGTTATCGGCATATGAGAAACATATAGCTGTGTGGGCAGACAGTCATGTCCATGGGTAGGTTGCTATACAGAGTTCCCATGGAACTCAAGGCAGTCAGTCTCCTCCTGCTTAGCAGGTGGTACGCATGTGGACTCTAAGTTCGTGTTTCCAATTAGCCATTCACAAATGGGAAGCTCCAACCTGGACTAGCTCTGCTCCCGAAACCTTGAGTCTTGGGTCTTCTCTGCTGCTTCAGTGGCACCAGAGCAAAAAGGACCTGTGTGCGGATGATGAACCAGTTACCTGTGGCATTCAAACTCTGCTAAACAGTGACCCTCCTGTTCAAGGCACTGTGCTGAGCCTGGGTCACATCAGGTCACAGAGAGCCTCAGATTCCTGTGAAGAACATGCGTGCCCATCCATAGGAGGTGAAAAGATGTTAAGCCGTTGTGGAATATGAATTGTGTTAGTTTAACTCTGTGAAGCTGTGTTACTTTGCCTGTCTAGAACACCTGCCTGGTCTAATAGAGAACTGAACAGCCAATAGCCAGTCAGGAGGGAGAAATAGGTGGGGCCGCTGGGCAGAGAGAATAAAGAGGGGGAAATCTAGACCAATGAGGAGTGAGAAGAGAAGAGGACACCAAGGGCAGCCACACGCCTGACACCACCCAGCCACAGAGTAAAGAAAGGTAAAAATCCCAGAGGCAAAACTAGTTAAAGAGAAACAGGATAGATTAAGTTCGGAAAGCTGGCTAGAAACAAGCTAAGGTAGGGTCAGGCTGTCATAAATAAGACATGTACTTGCTTGGAAGGTGGTTGGTGGGCCACCAAAAGCAAAGAGTGGAAAAAAATAGCCAACTACATGAAGCTCCCAACTACACAGCACATCTGCCTTCTCCAACGGACTCCCCATGAAGCTTTTCTGCTCTCCTCTTCCCTACCCGGTCTCTTTCTCTGCTGCATCCTAACTTTCTTT
>NW_004949116.1:4350848-4376510 GCF_000317375.1 Microtus ochrogaster
GTTGATCCCGAATTTCCTGAGAAACCACCACACTGCTTTCCAAAGTGGTCGCACAAGTTTGCATTCCCACCAGCAATGGATGAGTGTACCCCTTTCTCCACAAAATCACCAATGATAGCCTTTGCTGTAGAGGTTGTGGAGAAAGGGGCACACGCATCCTAACTTTCTATATGTCTTCCTTGTCTCCTTTTGAGACAGGGTCTCACACAGCCACACAGGCTTTGAACTCATGATCATCCTGTGTATGCCTCCTGAGTGCTGGGATTACAGTCAAGTGCAACCATGACCAGTACAGTCCCAGCTCCCAAGTGTCTCTCAACACTGACTACCGCCATCCAGGCTGACAGCAGAGGTTATATGGGTTCTCCGCTCATTTTTCCATTGCTGTTCTAGCTGGCATCATGGTCTAACTATAATTAGAGTTTCCAGGGCTTAGGCTATGATGGTGTAATGGTGTACTACAGTGGGACCAAGGTAAGATAGCTGAAATTAAGATTCTCAGTGAGGCAGACAATAATATAGTAGCTTCTAGGAGTTTAAAATAATTTAAACTTTTTTGTGGGGCAAAGAGGCATAGGAAAGGCTAATGTGCAGCTCAGTGGTAGAGCATCCTCCAGCAAACAGGAAGCAGTAGGCTTGATCCCCAGCACCACAGACCCGAACAAAAGCAACTATATACAATTACACAATACCAAATACTAGGGATAACTTTTAATCAGGAGATATTTGTTAGATGCTCTCTGTTGAGCAGCATTGACTCTGGGCTTCAGAATCAAGAGAACTAATTCTAGACATGATCACACATGACCCACAGATGAGGTGTGTTTTGAACTTAGAGACTACTAACGCAGGCGAGAGGAGGTGGGCATGGGGCTGTTGGTACTGCCGAGTGTTATCCCTAATCAGAGATGAGAACCCCTGGCTAGTTTTGCCTAGCTTGCTGAACAGCTGCCTTTGCCAGCTGAGTGGGATGCAGCTCGATACCACAGTTGTGAGGCTGGGGGATGAGCTGGAGAAGTAGGTCTACCCTGTCCCCTCCTCCAGTCCACATTCCTCGAGGCCCCAGCCAGCTTGCACATTGCCCATGGGACACCTGTCATTCACCCACAGCAATCATTTGGCAGCAGATACTCCAAAGGAAGAAAGGGGCAGGGTCTTAGTTTCCCTGACTCCACCGTCATCTTTTTCTAAGCACCTGATGTGTGGTGAGCATCACCATTCTGACAGACCAGAGAGATGAGAAGGGGCATGGAGCTCACTAATGTTCATGTGCCTCTGGTCACGGGACCAGGGTACTACCAGCTGGTGGAACAGCAGGGATGCGTGGGGGAGAATGTCTTCATTCTCTAACAGCTGGCCTGCTCTCTCTCCCCTTCTCTCATGGTGGTTTTGGAGGTCATTTGTCTCAGATGGGGCTGTACAAAGAGGCTAAGAGGGGGCAGCAACCAATGGGTCAGAACCTCACTGGCCATCAGGGAGACATGGAAAGAGCCCGAGGATTTGGGTTTTAGTCTCTGATTTGTTTCCCTAAGCTTCATGCCAGCACTGTGTATTCGAGGAATATCCATAAAATTGTGGCTTCCTCAGGTATGTTCTGCATCTGTGATCCCGTTTTGGACAGACGAGACTGTCAGCTGAAGCAAGGCAGCCAAGGACCAGGACAGAAGTGGTGGGAAAGATCACAAGAAACAAGACCGTGGTGTTTAGCACCCCACCAGCTCCCCACTATCTCTGTGGGGGCCACATGTTTGCAGAACCGAGTAACTATGAGTGTAACATTTGTGCTAGCCCTCCGCACCTGTCTCTTTCAGGGAGAACAGATTGGCAGCACCAGGAAAGACCTTGTCTGAATTCTCTGCAGCAGGTAAAGAGCAGAACTGGGCATTTCTGACCCTTCTCTTATGTTGTCAGGGCCAAGAAGGCCATACCCAAGAGGTAGGCAAGACTTTGACTCTTTCTTGTTCATAACTCAGCTCTGGGGTCTTCAGGATGGCTGCTTGAAGACAGGGTACAGGAGATCACGGGGAAATGAGGACAGCCTCCAGTGAATTGTTACCTGTCAATAAATCACAGCTTCTTGATCAGGCTAAAAACTCAAACCCAATGTGTGTTGCTTTTAAGCAAATAAAATGGAAGGTAGAAAAGAACTTGAAAGCAGGATTGTGGATACACATGCAGGAGAGATTGCAGAGTTCATGTCATACATAGTAGACATCAAAGCAGAACACTGATTGAACAAAGACAGTAATTTTATATTGTAAAGGGTCCCATTCATAACAAAGCTATATAATTGCTATCACCTTTTACACACGGAATTATACTGTCTTTAAATAGCTAAATTAATGTCAGCAATTTCAAAGGCATGGCCAGAAACAAAATGATGTGAAAGACTTGATGTCCACCTGTCTCTGACAGGTCATTCAAGTAGACTGTAAACAAAGCCAGGGAGGGAAGGAACAAAGGAATTAGGAATGATTTCATACAGGACCAGGTATCCTGGGGAAAATGCAACTCCCCCTCGCTATCCAGGGAAAAGATGGGAGAATGTACCAAGTTCTATGTTGTAAATAAAAATCTCAAGCTGAGAAAAGCAGGCTGAATTCTAAGAGGACAATGTGCAGCCACAGAAACAGAAGGCAAAGAATGAGATAGGAGAGATGGGGGAGGCAAGAAGAGAAGCAAAGAAAATAAGGTTAGATGCTTAATGGGTAAAGGGCTTGCTTACAAACACTAGTCCCAGTCCCCAGAGCCCAGGTAAACCTGGACGTGGCATCTTGCATCACAACCCCACTGTTCCTACTGCAGGATGGGAGGTAGGGATGAGAGAATTCCTGGACACTTGTGGACCAGCTATCCTGGTGGACTCAGTGACAAAAAAACAAAAAAACGAAACCAAGATACCCCATCTCAAACAAGACGGAAGCTGAGGGCTTATATCTAAGGTTGTCTTCTAATGTCTTCACATGTGCTTTGACATGTGAGCGCGCACACACACACATGCGTACAGGTGTGTGCACGTGCACGCACACACATGCACATACACAGAGAGACTTCCTTATAATTCTGAGATTTAAACATCTAAAATGAGTCAAGATTGAATTGCACACCCCTGTGCCGTAAAGCCACGGAATGTTGAGGGCACTGTGTACACTGTGACTGCTCACCTCCTACATGTCTTTTTGGTTCTCTGTGACCCAACAGTGTTACTTACCTTCTTGTGGAGCCCTTTCCTTAGAATTGGAACATTTCCTCCCAGAGGTAGGCATAACTGACAAGTCTCAGGAAATTCCTCAAACAAGACTGACAAAGCCCCTTGCCAAAGTTAATCAAACAGCATTCATTTTTGTGGAGGGGAGACTTTTGGAGACTGGTCCAGCTGCCTAAAAACAATTCAGGGAGCCCTGGGGATGCAAGTTCTGTGAGGCATTAACTCTGCTGAGGTGAGGTTTCGGATGATATGGTTGCTTTAGAGCCGTCCATGTTCTTGCGGGTTCTCTCAGCCTTATTCCTCTGAGCACAACAAACTCGTTGGTTCAGTAAGCCAGATGTGTAGAGTAATTCTTTGGTCTGTTGTTGGTGACCTATCTGGAGTGAACAGACAGGAAGAATCACACAGCACCCTTGAACAGGCATACCATATCCCCCTCCCCTTGCATTGGGGTCAGTTCTGCAGTCTGCTTTCACCAACAGAACGACGCTGGGTGACAATGCGGTTGAGCCTTTCAGATCTGCAACTTCCATCTTTGTTTCTGGAAAGCATGCTCTCTGATCCATAAGTTGGGAGAAGACGCTTGAGCCACCCTTGTGGAAAGTCAGACTCACAAAACACTGCCCATGGAGTAGGGCCACATGGGAGTTTCTAGCTATGGGCAACTTCAGCCCCGACAGTGGCCCAAGGCTACCAGCTGAACCCTGCCTGAATTCCCAACGGTGACAGTGATTGTGTTCTGTCACCCCCTGAGTGCTTACTCATGCTGGGTGTTCCCTCTTCATAGAGATGGCAGCTCACCATGCAGCTCTACTGAAGGCTAGGCACCAAGGGCCCAGGCTAAACCCTAACAAAGACCGCACACCCTGTGCAGAATTATAGCTGGGGCTGTATTGGGGCTGTAGTTATTTGAGTTCTTACCTGAAATTTTTTCTTTGCTATCATTTGAGAATTCCATGTATGAATATAATGTGTTTTGATCAAATTTTACCCCCATTTCCTCCCTCACACTGACTTCACCTCACTTTCTCTTCCCAGCTTCACATTGTTCTACATTTTAAAGCTCACGGAGTCCATCTAGTGCTGTCAGGGTGGAGGTGTGTTCAGGGCGGTCTACTGAAGCGTAGGGGACCTCTAGTGCCTGGCATCCCCCAGAATCCCTCCCACAGCAATTACTAACCGCCAATGGCTCCTCAGCTAGAGGTGGAACTGTGTGGCCACCTCCCTTCGTGTTGGGATTTTGTCTAGACTGAGCTCCCCTTTCCTCAGGTCTTGTGCATCTTGTCACAATTACTATGAGCTCATATGTGTAACTGCCATGTTGTGACCACAGAGCACTGTGTCCTTGTGGTCAGCCACTGCTTCTGACTCTTTCCACCCACCTCTCTTCTGCAGTGATCTCTGAGCCTTAAGAGGACGAGGGCTGATAAAGACGTCTCCCTTTAGGGCTGGTCGTTCTGCAGTCTCTTACTCTCTTCATGTTGACCTGTTCCACCTGGATTCTATAGGGACCGCACTTACTAACTATATCTGTGATGGGAACATTTACCTGGATTCTCCAAGTCTCAAGTATGTGGGTAACCTCTGTCCAGCCCACTACGGGGACCATCATCTTGGCTTCATCTCCTAGCAAGAGGAGGGGTAATTTCCTAGACATTTACTCCACTCTTCATACATAGTCCAAGTACCTATTCTTCTAACTTACAAGTTTGTCTATTACATTTATATATTCAGGGACCAGAGAAATGACATCTAGGCAGGGCACGGCTACAGTGGATCCACTGGATGAGGCAGGAATCCAGTTATTAGCAGTTAGCATGTTCCTTCTAAGTAATGAGCAATGGTAACCCTGGGTACCTGTCTTAGATTCTGTTGCTGTAATAAACTACCTAATGGGGAAAGGGTTTGTTTTGTTCCCATTCCCAGGTTATGATCTGTCAGTCAGGAAGACAAGGTAGCAGGAATATGAAGCATCTAGGAACAGCCACAGTCAGGGACAAAGAGAGGAGAATGCATGTGTGCTTGTCCTCAGCTGACTTTCTCCCTTATGCAGAGTCCAGGACCCAAACCGGGATCTCCCCACTTTGAGGTTGAGTCTTCACACATCAATTAGCATAAGCAAGATAATCTCTGACAGACCTGTCCCTGGGCCAGCCTGATCTAGACAGTCCCTCACAGACACACCCATGGGCTAACCTGTCTAGCCTGGTCTAGACAGTTCCTCACAGACACCCATGGGACTCACTGAGCTTCTCTTCCTGGGTGGTTCTAGTTTGTGTCAAGTTGACAAAAATGACCATCACAGCACTCACATCAAATCAGACCCAGGTTCCATACTTCTTGGATGTTTTGGCACCCACTTTTTTTCTGGCTTATGAGAATTGAATGGCTCTCGGTTTCTTCCAGAGAAGCTCCTGAAAAGTTGGTATGTGTGTTGTGACATATCTTTGGCATTGTCTCCTGGGTACCCACCCAGGCTCTGCTCAGTGTGTGAGGTCTGGGCTTGGGAACTGAGCAGGGGAAACTCTGTTCTGTTGAGGTGCCTGTCCCCTTTCTGCTAAAAGAAAGACTT
This sequence comes from Microtus ochrogaster, assembly GCF_000317375.1. Taxonomy (NCBI): domain Eukaryota; kingdom Metazoa; phylum Chordata; class Mammalia; order Rodentia; family Cricetidae; genus Microtus; species Microtus ochrogaster. The sequence goes on from NW_004949116.1 coordinate 4,356,629, forward strand.
ACAACTAATAAATAGTAAAAATTAATTTTCTGGGTATAAAGTTAAGTATATCCAGGTAGAATAAAAATAGCTAAAGAGAAACATAATCGGAAAAAGAGCCAATTTTCAGTAGACCAATAGAAAGTACTAACACGACCTCCAATTGTTCTTTCAGGCCTTTAAAGCCTGGGCTGCTGCCAGAAGAGGGGAAGGGCAGTCTTCCTCCTCCAGTTACTCCTTCCAGGAAGCTCCCGCACACGTCTGTCAGAGACTTTTCTCTTAGTTGACCCCAGATCCGGTGAAGTTGGCCACCAGGGTTAACCATCACGCGGCATATCCTCATGTGATAGTGGGGACTTTCAGGGTGTGTCTGAGTACTGTGAGATGAGAAGAGCACCTTAGACTCTCCGGGTGGGGACAAGCACAGATGTGTATCACAGCAGGCACAACTGCCAGGAAGAACGGGGTGGTGGGAGCTCAGGACACGAGGAGAGATGGTGTGAGGGCTTTGAATATACTCTTGAGCTTGCCTTGAGGTGGAGGAACAAGAGCCCTGCCAATGCCTCAATCGTAGGAGTCCTGACCACAGATAAATGAAAAAGAAAGGCAGATCGTTTCTTTTCTTGGGAGGATAAGTGAAAAATTTGCCACTTCTTAGGGGGAGGGGGATTTGTCAGAATCTTTTGAAGAGATGTTTTGGTAAAATATGTTAACTTAAAACTTACCTAGTAAGTCCATTCCTAAAGGTTGTCTCCAGGGAATTACAGGAAGGTATGCAATAATTCATCTTAAATTGTGTTTTTGTTAATTATAGTATGGTCAAAATTGAAAGCAACCTGAGAGCTCCATGATGTATAACAAATTGATGATTTATAATAAACAACAAAAGTGTTAATATATGTTTATATCCACTGGTGGTGTCCAAGAGACCATGATGTTTATACATTAATGAACAGAGCAAAAACAGGAACAAAACCCACAATAGTGACTATAATACTAATTCTCAAAAACTTGAAACCGAAAACTTCAAGGCGAGAGGACACTGGGCCATCAGGAAGAACCTAAAGATGCTCTTAAAAAGTAACTCATGATCATGCACATGTGCATGCACACACAGGCATCCACATATACACTCACATACATGCACACCATGAAATGCATGGTCAATGAAGGCCTAATAAAAAATTTGAACCCCCAAAGCAACAGATAACTGGAATATGTTTCTATTTCTTCCATTGCGCTGCTGAGGAAAAATTCCTTTGCTGTCTCTAAAAGTCACGTCTATTCTCCAGGGATGTTTAAATGTCCACGCAGTTGTCTTTCCATCTTGCATCTGTCCAGCTTCAAGAATGAATGCTGAAGCAGTTACGGACTGTTTTGCCGATTTAGGTCACAGCCACCATGATGGCGCTACCGGGTGAGTCACCTGAGTGCCGCAGTGTTTGGCAGCTGCAGTGTCCAGCAAGGAGACAGCTTGGTTTCTCTGCCAAATGAAAGGCTAGCATCTTGTCTACCACTTGGATGGAATCCCACTGAGAACTTTAAGACTATTTTAACTTGATTAATTCCTCCAATTTATAAAGCTGGAAAGATTTTTTTAAAGCACAATTGCATTATCTCATAGAGTTGTTATAGATTTGAACCACCGATCTGCATTAAAATAGCCATAATTAGAAGAACCAGAGCATCTCTGTTGCTAGGGTCCCTGGTCTCTAGCCACTGAACTGCTATCTAAACACTTTATCTTCAGTGGGGACACGGTATTCTGTTCATTCAGATATATCCATTCATCAAAGCAGAGATGGAACTCAACTTCAAAAAGTGACCTTGCAGTTAGGAGTTGGCGTCTCAACCAGCAGGAAGTAGAGAGTGTCGCCTGAGAGCTGGGGAGGCCTTGCAGGGAGTCCCTGAGACAATGCCAAGGTTGGAGAACACAAAGCCTGTGTGGTTTCAGGGACACCCATGTTTCTCCTGGCATCCTCAAAGGAATGGCTGTCCTTTCTGCATCTGATGTCTGAATTTCTCCAGCAGCGCCTCTCCCCACTGAAGATTAGTATATGCATGCTTCAAAGCAGGGGACACAAGGGGCTATGTTCAAAATGTCTGGACCTTTGCAGAACCGAAGGGCATGGGTTATCTGTAGATCAGTACTTCATCAGTAGAAGACCCTGGCTAACCTCAGTTTGTTCTAATCACGTGAGTGACTGACTGACAAAAAAGGACAATACTGAGCAAAACTGGGTGTGGCTACCATTGTCCATTTATGCTCCGGCTCTCAGGTGATGATATCAGTTGTAACACGAGGACTTGAATGTTAAAGACAAATTCCACTAATAAGAAACCAACAAATAGGCAACTGAAGACACAATTGTCTCCAATTTTCTTGGGCTCTACTTCATATAAAAGGTGAATGTCAGGACTGGGATGTAGCTCAGGTGATGGTAGTCTAGCATGTGTTCCTGGGTTCACTTTGCAGCACCACATGTAACTAGATATGACATCACAGCCTGTAATCCCAGCTGCATACAGGCAGAGGAGGGGGGGGTCACAAGTTTACAATCATCTTGGCTACATATCAAGATTCCATCTCAAAGACACAGACAAAAACAGACAACCCCACCTAACAACTTGCCCTCCTTCTCTGATATCTAGTACTGGGGCTCTGGTATTCCTGGCCATAAGGCAAGTCTTGGGACCCAGCATGGCTCTTTATGTGTCCAAGCTCCTTGCTTGCTTCTGCTGACTGACAAGGTTACCATGCAAACCCTCTTCCTCCACTCCCCTTTGGCCACAGCCATGCTCACTGGTTTCACAGCTTTTGAATCTCAAAGCAAATGAGTACATTGCTACTTTATGTGAGGCCCACCATGGTAACACTAGAAAAATGTAAAACAAGAAACTTTAAACCTAAGAGAACCACCAGACCTGGTGCTTATTTTGAGATTTTTCAAGATTTGAATGTGACATTGCAAAACAGCAGGAAACTGGTGTTGCTATTTAAAAATTCCAGTAGGATAGTAATCCTGTATTGCAGAGCTTCTGGAAATCGCTCTGTAATGGAGGTATTATTTTTAAAGACCACAGTCATTTCCAAGCCCTGGAAGTGGAGTGAGGCACAGTGACAGGCTCCAAGGACATGTGTGTTGAGTTGGGCCAGCAGCCTGGGTTCTCCCTGTAGAGGCAAGCAGTGTCCAGCTGTGTGGAGGGTAAGTCTAGGCTTCAGAGGCTGGAGGCCATCACAGGCAGAGACATTGCTTGTTATCTGGAAGTTGAATTTCTGGGCAGCTCAGGGTTCTGGGAAACCCCTCTGTGGAGCTGGAACCTATTTTCCCCTGGCTGCCCCTGTTCTTCCAGATAGGTTCCCTCTCCTCTCATCTCCCCCCTCAGAACTCCCCTCCCTTCTCAGAGCTCCCCTCCCCTCCCATCTGCTCCCCTCTCCTCTCTTCCCCTCTGCTCTCCTCCCCCTTCCTTCCCTGGCTCTCTGCTCTCTTCTCCTTCCCTCTTCTCCCCTCCCTTCTCTGTTCTCCCCCCCTCCCCTCCCCTCTTCTGCTATTTGAGTAGAACCTTCTCTATCTGTTTCTTTCAGTCATGTCGTCTCTCCAGTTATACCATCCATTGTTTACTTGCTTCTTAGCACTTGGCACAATTGGCAGAGGTGTAGCCATGGTACCTATGGATACTTGCTAAGTAGGGATGCTGCTGAGGCCTAAAATTCAGTGCAACTGATACTTTTCCAACTCTGAGGAAAAGGCTGTCAGTGCCCTTCCTCTGCCCCTACCTGTCAGCTCAGCTCACTTGGAACATCTCTGAAGAAAGGCTAGAAACTCACAGAGGGCTCCTACCCCTTGGGAACGTCAGGCTCAAATCAGGAAGTGGAAGGCCTTGTTATGTATGGACCTGATTCTGTTAGGTGATGAAGAGTCAAGCTGCTGTTCTCCAGAGGTCCTCCCCACACCACCACCAAGGGCCCGTGTTCATGTGACCTGGGCTCAGAGAGAGGTGCTGATGGCCTTGCATCCCCTGCTTCGGGGCTGTCCAGAGATGATGAGTATACAAACTACAATGGTGGGTGCTGGCTATGCATGGAAGTGCTGTATCGTTTGCAGAGCTGTCTTGATTACTTTCCTACTGCTGTGAGGACATCATGACCAAGGCACCTCACAGAAGGGTTTATTGGGTGAGTCTATGGCCATCACAGCAAGGCACATGGCAGCAGGCGGGCAGACATGGTGCTAGAGCAGTAGCTGAGACCCTATATCCTCATCCAAAAGCAGGATGCGGGGGCAGGGCAGGGAAACCTGGGCGTGGCATTGGCTTCTGAGACATCAAAGCCCACCTGCAGTGACACATCTCCTGTAACCACTCCTAATTCTCCCCAAATCTTTCTACTGACTCTGGACAAAGCATTTAAACATGTGAGTCTCCACAGGTTGGTCCCATTCAAACCGCCACAGCAATGATCTCTTGGGAGCTATAACATTCATCTCAGAGGCAAGCTTGTTCTAAAGGGGGTGGAATATTACATCCTTCGAAGAGGCTCCTTAAAAACTGAACATCTAAAAAGCTCCAGGAAGTCCATCAAATGGATCAGATTCACTAAGGCCTGCCTTCCGCAAGCACGTCGAAGCAGGGAAAACTGTTGAGAGACACTCTCCGACAAGCTGAGCTGCTGGAAGAGAGACCAGCCATGCCCCTTGTAGGCTGTGCACTTCACTCCAGGCTTCCAGTTCTTGTGAGCCACCATCCAAGCTGGGATGGGCCTTTGGTGACACAGTTCTTGAGATATTTCTGCTCCTGTAAGTAATTCTCACCCACACTCCTGTCAGTAACGCCAACAAACTCATTGGTTCACAAAGTTGGACTCCAGTGATATTGTTATTTTAGTTTGTCATCAGTTCCCTTTTATGGGGTGGGAAGAGGTTTACTCAAATCTCCCTGGGAATAGCATCACACAACAGGTTGCATCGACACACTGTGGCTACCATGTGGCACCCCGACCTAGCATGTCATTACAAATGGCAGACAGCAAAACAGACAAGAAACTGGGTTTACAGTAGTAACTCCACACAAATGTCAATTTGATATGGAAGTCAGCGAATTCAGAGACATTGCCAAGCTTATGGTATTACACAGAAGCCACATAGGCCTTATGGGGAATAGCCTCAGACAGGCTACTTGTTGTCTGGTCGGTAGACAGTGTCTACCTGTGGGGAAAGGGGTTCACCCACCAGCAGAAGGCAGCTTACATTGTGTGTCCTGTGGAGTGTTCCTGAAGGAAGAGCTCAAGTGCAGACAGGTGGTGCGATGAGCTAGGGAATGTGTAGGCAGAGTGAGCATGGAGTGGGGGACAAAGGATCAGTCCTAGCCAAAGCCCCCAGAGGAGAATGTCAAAGTTAACCTGCAGTGGGGAGCTTGGGGCACTTAGTTCACCTCTTGTTGTAGATCGGACTGGCACATGGGGTTCCCCAGAATCTCCAGCTCCCTTTGCACATGTTGAGCAAGTATCTGGGACTTTCTCACCTGCACTGAGACCAGCTCTGTCCCCAAGGAATGGCCCCAGGGGACCTGGAGGGACATCATGAATATCTGCTTGGGAAGAGAAGACACAAAGCAGGGAGCTAGGCCATTCACTATAGGTCATTCTCCTTGGCCAGAAGGATCTCTGAGGACCTGCCAATGGAGATATGGATAGGAACTTGGGACCACAGGAGGAAGACAACACCTGTTTGCTTCTGGTTCCCATCAGTATTGCCCGAGAAACTACCTACACCTGTCTATTTGTTCTGCTGTGACTATTCTTCCTGAGTCCAGCTCCCCAGGGTCTCCTAAGGGGCAACTGGTTCCTGTGGAAACCCTCTGAGTTATTCCCCCACTAGCTGTTCCACTCCTACAAGGACTATGGTTTTCTTGGAGCCTTTTCAACCCACTAGTCCTAGTTACTCATATCCCAGTCAGCATAGTGCACGCGTTGTATGAAAATCTGTGCACCACAATGATAAAGATGGACAACGAGGCCATAAGGAAGCCCGTATTTTGTATGTTGTTTAGTTACTTTTATCATCATGGTGTCAGAAGGTACCTGACAAAAGAACCCAGAAAAAGGACCATTTATCTGGGCTTCCAGTTCAAAGATGCATCAAGGATGCAGTTGATGCTGGCAGGAGGGAGAAGCAGATAGTCACATTGCATCTGCAATCAGGAAGCGGAGAGAGATGAATATGGATCCTCCGCTCACGTCCACATTTAAAATAATCAAATCCCTGCTCGTGGAGTGGCACCATCCACATTTAGGGAGGGGCTTCTCACTTTAGAAACTCTAGTAATCGTGCCAGGAGCTTGACTCCTAGATGATTCTAGGTCAACGGAATCTGAAATCTATAGTGTATCAGCATACTATACAGTATATTAATATGTGGAGACATACATTGAGGACAACAACAAAAAATCTGGCATGGATTACATTCCCCTAATTGTGCTATGAAGGCTGGACTGGACCAGTTGGGGCCAAGGTTAGGAGTACATGGAACCTGTGAAACAGGCAGCTCCCCAAGCAAACCCAGAATGGCAGGACCCAAAGCTGGTGAGGCTATGTGTGTAAAAAGGGCAGGACTTCCCGTATCTACAAGAGAACTCCTCCCAGTCTCTGTCTTAGTCAGTATTTTCTTGCTTTGAAGAGATACCAAGACCATGGCAGCTCTTACAAAGGAAAGATTGAATTAAGGTTGGCTCTCAGTTTCAGAGGTTTAGTCCATTATCATCATGGTGGAAAGCTTGGTACAGGCAGACACGGTGCTTTGCTGGAGTTGAGAGTTCTATACCTGGATCCACAGGCACCAGGAAAGTGAGACACTGGGCCTGGCTTGAACATTTGAAACCCTAGAGCTCTCCCTCAGTGACACACTCCTTCAACAAGGTCACACCCACTCCAACAAGGTCATACCTCCTAATAGTACCACTCCCTGGTGAACAAGCACTCAAATTTATGAGCCTATGGGGGACCATTCTTATTCAAACCACCACAGCCTCCATGAGGCCAGAACCCTTCTAGAAAATTCTATTTCACTCCTGAGAACAAGAGCATGTAGAATAGAACTCCAGACTGAGAGATTTAGTCAACACAGGACTAAAGAGGAGTCACAAGCCCAGCAGGTGTGGGCTGCAGCAGAGAGGCCTTTGGGTCTGCAGTGCCAAAAGAGGTAACATGCTTCCTCAAATGCAAAAAAAATAAATAAATAAATAAACAAAACAAAAACAAAAAACAAGGTGGTGCTGAGTCTGTCATGGCTTGAATGTGTCCCTTAAATTCATATTTGGAAATCCCCATATAGCAAAGTGTTTGGAGAAGAGTGTTTATCCTGGGGTCTCAGTTCTCGGTGATTGGGTTGATCAGTGTCCTTACCAGAGCTGGGCTAAAGGTGAGTTTTCAGACTCTACTGTCTTCCTTCACCGCCGTGTGTCATCATGGGTTGTCCTCCACCATGCTGTTTTCTAGCAAAGCCGTCACTCATCAGATGCAGGTGCCTGGATCCTAAACTTCCCAGTGCCCAGAAAGGAAAAATGATTCTTCATAAATGAGTCTTCAAAAGTGACCCACTCACTCATGAGACGGCATCATTTGCCCAGTAGATGCCCAGCAGTCAAGACTAACGCAGTGAAGAGAGGGGAGAACTTTGCTCTGATGGACAGATGGTGTAGGTCAGTGAGACTGGACATCTGACAACACAAGAGCTAAGGACAGCTCCCAACAGTAGCAATGACTGGGTTTCCAGACTCTGCAAGTACACAGAGCTCTGGGACCTCTTTTAGATGAAACAGCTCAGGCAAGACTTGGCATTAGTCCCCCTCACTCCAGCAGCACCTAACGTCGACAGCTGGAGGGTCCAGCAGGAGTCCGGGTTTGGTGGATGTGTGCAAGGAGGCTGGGGATCTGGCAAGTTACCGCCAGGCTCTCTCTTCCTCCATGTTGAGGCTTCTCTTTCAAACTCCTGTTCATTCACCCCACACACTTCAGCAGCCTCGCCTGTTGTCTTGGGAGGTGCAGACATCAGAGGGATGGGCTCCTGTGTTGGCGTCTGTGTGTGATGTCTAGAAGAATCCATTCCCGACCTTAAGTTAATCTGTTCGATCTCACCAGTGGCTCATTCTCAGACAGGAAGGCAAGGCTAGCGTTGAGGAGGGAGGGCAGTGGTCATATGAGCTCAGTGCTCGGTGTACTAGCTGCCATTAGCACACACAACTGTAAGCCCTCCACAGCTCTTGTGGCATATATACACTTTTTATATGAATATTTGAGAAAGGGGAAAAACACACATTTGAGACAAGTCATCCTCTGCCTACCTTCCAGGAGTGGTACCATGGAAACCAAGGGCTTCTGGTACCATGGCAACAGAGCTGAAGGTCAAGCCAGGTGCTTCCCACAAAGATGAACAGTGGGACCCTTGTCCTACAGGTTGTGTTCCATGCAGTCCGAGGCTACCCCACTGTCCTGGTGTGCTCCCAAACTGTCACAGGCATACTCCACATAGTCTGAGGCTACCCCACTGTCCTGATGTGCTCCCATGCTGTCACAGGTGTACTCCATGCAGTCCGAGGCTACCCCACTGTCCTGGTGAACTCCCAAGCTGTCACAGGACAGATTGGTGGGCTGGAGTGGGCTTTGTTTTTCTTTTCCCATGAGGTGTTCTCTGAGGACCAGCATGATGCAGAGACCACAGCATCTAGTGATTTCTCACTACGGTGACTCTGAGCTGTCACCACAGCCTGGCTCTAAAGAGTAACTGAAGCAGCCTCAGGACTATAGGGCAGCCATCCTGGATTATCTACAGGACAAACCCCAGCTGCAGACCTAGCCTCGGGGCACCCATGAATGGCCCTTACAGGTCACAGTGCACAAGGCCAGGCAATTGAGAGGTTTAAAAAACAGTTTGCCAGTGGCTTACTGAGGATGCAAAGATGCAGGCTTTTCATTCAGGCGCTGACCCCATCCTGGACAGTCAATGTGGGCTCACCAGAGTGACCAGAGAGTACCTCAACACTGTGCTATACCCCCAAGCACATTACAGTGTCCCCCGAGTCTAGCACAGGGTCAGGAATCCTGAATGCCTATGTAAATTCAGCCAAGAAATGGAGCAGTACCCCACTCTTTGATAGCAGTACCTATAAAATGGGACCCTAGCCCTTTAAAGTTGCCTTTAAGTTTTGATGGGCACAGGATCGATGTACAGGTTTGAGGGCTGCAGCGTGACATTTCCATCTGTGTGTGAGCATCCTTACCCCAGTCATGGCAGAGTCAAGACTTGTCTTTCCAACTGGCTGTTTGGAGAGCAGTTAATTTAAAATGCCAGAAACCATTTATTGTCTAAGCTGATGGGGCAGTCACAGTGCCCCTGGCACACTCACCTGTCATCCACAGATGCGGGTGAGCTCTCAGAAACCTCTGGGGTCGTATTGTTGTTCCTTTATTTGGTGGGAACCCTGGCAATATTCTGTCACTCTCTACATCTCAAACACGGATCACCAGAGACTCTCCATGACCCAGAATCCATTTCTAACTATCAAAATTGTACCAAGCAAATCAAAAACAATCTGATTGTTTCCGCTCAGACAGGGAGTGGAGGTTGGGGTCTTGTGGCTGGGTTGGGCAATGACAGATGTCACAGAGTCGTGTGACCTAAGGTGGTCACATATGTGTGCTATCTTCCTCATGGGTGAAGTAACAGGAGTAATGGATTTCCCATTTACTCTAAACATCAGGTACAAGTGTGACGATGACAGAAAAGATTCTCAGGGGATATGGAGCACTGTGCCTCAATGTAGAGACTGTCACTGCCAGGTCAAGCAGGACAGCATTGAGTCCATGTTTGCTGGCCTTTAGAATCTAGTCACCTAGAAAGAGGGAGACTATGCCCAGGTACTCTCTGCAGGATGCTGTAATGGCTGGCAGAGGCCAGGCACAGCACTAGGAAAAGAGGGGCCTGCCATACTGCTTGGGAATAGAGCTCATCTTCTCATGAGTAATTCTTAGATAACAGAACCATGGCACAGATACCCTTGATCCATTGTGCTTTGGGGACATAATATATTGTATTTGTCAGCTTAGACCATAGGAACTATCTGCAGTGCTGTGAGGATCAGCTCTGAGGGGAGTCTTCTCAGAGAGCTAGAACTTAGGAACATCCATGGGTTGCTCCCCAGAGCCCCCTGTGACTTCCAAGCCCTGTGATGTTTGCTTGTTTTTGTCATGTTCTCTTTCAAACTGAAATGTTCTTGGGGACAGTAGTATGACAAACTTTGGCACAGATTGAAGAAGAAAACTCATTGCTAAAATATGGTCCTAGAAACGGTGGAGGATCTGGAAAGCCATAATAGGAAAGGGAAGCAGGCCGGATGGAGAGGAGACAGATGTGGGATTCCTCTCTGTATGCTGTGAATACCATTGGTGAATAAAGAATTGCTTTGCCTGATAGATAGGACAGAACTTAGGTAGGAGCATAAAGCTAAACTGAATGCTAGGAGAAAGGAAGCAGAGTCAGAGAGAAACCATAGAGCCAGAGACAGATACACAGATACACATGGCCGGTAGGCCATGACCCTTGTGGTAAAACACAAAATTATGGAGATGGGTTAATTCTAGATGCAAGAGCTAGCTAGCAATACACTTAAGTAATCAGCCACGCAGTGATTTAATTAGTACAGTTTCTGTGTGGTTATTTCGGGAGTCCGGGTGGCCAGGAAATGAACAAGTGGCCCTCTATACAACAGGAGACAACGGAGAATGACAAAGAGGAAAATGGAAAGAGGCCACATGTGTGCAAGGCACTGCAGAGAATAGGAGAGGTGAAAACATGAGTATTGCTCTATGCTTCCATGGACCAAAAGCAGGTCAGGGGAGCTGAGGGTTTATTTGGCTTATAATTCCACATCACAGCCTATCATTGAGGGAAGTCAAGGTGAGAATTCAAGCAAGAGCTGCCTCACAGCAAAGGAGGCACAATAGAAACCATGAATGAGTGCTTTTTGTTGGCTCAACCACAGATTTATTTATATCCAGCTTTTTTATACAGCCCAGAGGCATGTGCCTAGGGGATAGTGCCACCCATAGAGGCACTTTCGTTAATTAGCAACCAAGACAATTCCCACAGACAGGCCGTAGATCAGTCTGATTTGGGAAATACCTCATTGGGGATTCTCTTCTTGGTTAACCCCCCTAGGTTTTATCAAGTTAACAGTTAAAGCTAACTAAGACAATGCTTTAAAATGTCTTAGGGAGCAATAAGCCTACCTCTAGATCCCTTTTCACACCACATACCAACCTGATTTGTGCGTTGTCTTCTTCAGTAATTCTTGGTTAGGTTTTACTTCCCCTTAAAAACATCTTTTTAAGTGGAAATCATCTCCTTAAGTGGGGGAGGATTTAGAAGCCAGTTATAAGCTTCTGTCTCTGGGAACCCTTCGTACCTTTATGCTCTGGTCTGGTCTTTAAGATGACAGTCGGTGTATCCTGGCAATCTGTAAAGGATGGAAGTCCTTACACAGGAGGACCATGGGTTCTGTGGTGGAACACCCAGTCATGGGCATGGACATGAGTTCAAAATGGAGCATCTTCCTCTCTAGCTACATGGGCCTCTGAGAGAGGGATAGCCAGACTGTCGGGAGATACTTGGCACTAACTGGTGGAAACCTTTGCCCATTTGTTATATGACTCATTGCATAGAAGACACAGGTGGCCTTCATATTAACCTTGATATTTTCCTCTGGAATCTGATCAGGTCTCAGAGGACAATGTTGTGTAGCAATTTTCTTTCAGATGTATTATGATGTCAGGAGTTCTAGAAGGAGGCTCTTTAAGACAGGAACATAAGCTCAGAAGTTTCAGGATGTCCCTGAAACTGACTAGATGCACTAGGCACCTCCTTCCCCAAGGTTGACTCAGAACAACAGAACTGCCTAGAAGATACATTCTTTAGACTAGTTGAGCTGGCTGCCAGTCATGCAGCAAGATTCAGGGTTCCATCTTTCATGGATCATCACTCATGCTGGGTCAGCTTTTGGTGATGCTTTGAGTCATCCATACTCTTGAAGGTAACTCCTCAGCCTACTCCTATAAATAAGGCTAATAAACTAGCAGGTTCACCAAGTTGGATTTTGGAGGTATTTATATTTTGTTCTGCTGTTTCCTTTTCAGGATGAATAGTTGTGTGTTCATGTCTCACACAGCACTTAGGTCTGTAGAGAGATGCCTAGTCGCCCTCCTCCCACAAAGTCTAACATCACTACACCACCAACACTGTCTGCCAAGTGAAACATGTTTACTATTAAGCAGTAGCAATTATTAGTGATAATTAATGGCCGGGTTCTGTTCATTTCTCGCGAAAGTGCGTGGTTTCTGTTCTTTGCAACTGCTAACAATGTTGTGAGCAAAATTATCTCACCAATCTCCAAATGAAAACCTCTCCAGGCTCCAGGCATTTATTTATATGGCAAAGGTTGGCAGTTTAGGGAGAGTCCTCTGCTGGAGAACCTTCTCTGTGGCTGTCACACTGAGATGAGTTCTGTAAGCTGGAAAAGGGCGTTTTGTTTGTAATGAGCCTTTACAGAACCGTGGAAGGAGGAATAACTCAACATAGACACATATAGAGGAACAAAGAAGCCAAGCCAACTTGGGGTGCAAGCAGACTTCTATGCCAGCCTGGAGAGCTGACTCCTGTTTAGGCATCATTTGGAGATTAGACAAGAGCTTTGTCTCCATGCTGCTAATGGATGGGGGCTTAGCCCCTCACTTTCTACCATATACATCAACACCACTATAGCTTGTTCATCTGTCTGGTTTCTAAGTTAACATGCATAGTAAGTATTTTTTTTAGTGGAGGAACTGATCTGGATATTCTGTCTGGATATTCTGACAGAGTAGCAATGGATATTTTGATGGGATTAAATTAAAATCTAGAGCCCCAGCCTCATTTCTTTTGGATGTGCGATAAGAGAGCCAACACCCAGAACTCTGCCTTTTCCCTTTTGCAGCCAGGTATAGAACTCAGTATTGGCATGAGGGCGCTGATGGACCTCACATCAGGCTGAATTTCACACCAGTCTTCTGAAATAGAATTAGAGGTTTTCTGTGCTCGTGTTTTCATAAATTAGCAGACAAGATTGAATGTTAATCACCAACACTTTACCATCCTCAAATCAGCATCCTGCTCTGAATTCTTAGTCAGGAAAGTTTCCCAGGAACCTGCTATGGTTTTGTGCTCAAGTGCAAGTTTAAATAGTCAATGAGGGCAAACCCACCCTGCTGTATCAGTCAAGGTTCTCTAGAGAACCAGGACCAGGAGAACACACACACACACACATACATACATACACACACATACACACATACATACATACACACATACATACACACATACATACACACACATACACACACATACACACACATACATACATACACACATACATACACACATACACATACATATATACATACACACACACATACACACATACATACATACATACACACACATACATACACACACATACACACATACATACATACACACATACATACATACACACACATACACACATACATACATACGCACACATACACCACACATACATACACACACATACACACATACATACATACACACACATACACCACACATACATACATACACACACGTACATACACACACACACACACCTACACTGTAAACATGTATTTATTGGATTAGTCCAACAGTGGCCATCTGCATGCCAGAGAGTCTGAGAATCCAACAGCTGCCCAATTCACAAATCTCAGAAGTCTTAGTTGGGTCTTCAAAAGCAAAGCTTCCTAGAGGGTCACTGGTGTTGAGTCCATGTTGGAAAGCAGGTGTCTGATGGTGGCAATGGTGGACTTTCTTGTTCAGGAAAAATAATGAGGGGCTGGCAGGTGACAGGGCTTTTCTCAGACTCCTCATATCTGGGCTGCCTCGGAAGGTACCACCCACTTTGGGGATGGGCCTCTCTTCAGTTAAATATCTTTGCAAATGTCCTCAGGAGGAACACATATAGAGGTGTGTCTCCTAGGTGATTTCAAATCCTGTTGAGTTGACTATCAAATTACCACACCATCATGGTCATGCCTGTGAGTCACTGGTACAGGTGAGGAGGGCTGAGGCAGAGAGTTCTATGATGGACCAATCTGACAGTGAGAAGACCCATGTAGGAGAGGTTACATGTTCTGAGTGTAGTTAGAAGAGGGTCTCCTTGTTCAAGTTTCCAGTACCTGTTGCTTCTCCTTGGATGGATTTTCTGGGAAGATGTGTTAATTTGACCCATGATGAATGTCTACATTACCTTCAGCATGACAGTCACTGTAAAAAGAAGTTTCTTCAACCACAGTTGAGAGCACCATAAATCTTTAAGTATAAACATGCGTATGTAAAAGCCATTTGACAATACCTCCATTCTTCAAAACAACATAGGTTCCTGTCTAGGGCCTATGACCTTCCAAGCCCTGAACTTTTGACCAGGTTTTCAGTACTGGGCATGAATTCCCACCTTTGAAGTGGGCCTCAAATTCAACCAGAAAGTGTTTGACAGCTCCCAGAACAATTATGCCACCATAGCACCAACATCTTGCCTAATGGTTCAGTTATATGGCACATACTGTCCACAGCCAGATAAGTCTGCTGATACATTTTCTTATCCAGCAAGCTTCCAAGCACCTCCTGGTGCTAAGACAGCTAGCCAGCAGGGAAGAAGCTTCCAGATCCATTCCAGCTTGATCTCTCTTGCAGCCTAAACTTAAGGTGCCTATAGCAACAGGGGCTTACCACTTAGCTGGTGGGCAACCAAAAGTGGTGGCAACAGGCCATACTGTTTCAGGGGAATCGATGATCATCATCAGGGGAGGCCCAGCCTGAACAAACTCTCTGTATTCTACCCATGGCCACATTCATCCTGTGTTTCACTGAGCATTCAGAAGAGACACCCAAATACTGACAATTTGGACAACTGTGCTCTGAGATGTGTCAACCCTCAGCGGCTACTGTGGAGCCTTAGGTGACAACAGTTTCTGCTGACAGTGTCCTTGGGGGCACTTCCTGCCTGCTCCTATGCCACTGGGGGTACAAATAAAAATACTGCCAAGTGAAGGTTACAGAATGCCAAACGCAGGTTTCCAGAGCCCAAATGGGGGCATTTGGGTGGTCCAGCCCACTTCACTTGCTCCCAGATCAGGGTCAGCCTGATGGCAGTGACACAGTCCTGGAGGAAGAATGACCTCAGAGAGGGCAAAGAAAGAAAATCTTATACCACCAGGGTTCTTCTCCACTCATGAGTGCCCACATGACTGTTCTGTTTCCCCAGCATCTTTTGCTTACTGTGCAGAGTTTATTCATATTCCCAGCCATGCCTCTCAGGATCCTGTGTGTGTGACCTCAGGGTCATGGGTGTTCCAGAGTTCTCCTGGCTTTGCCAGAGGTGGGCTTTCTCTTCATTGTGGCCATTTGGAATCACGACGCTTGAATGCAGGGTTTGTAGAGGTTGCTGCTGTTTCTTGTTCTCCATGTCACCCAATCAAGCTTAGCATCCACGGGCTGCAGTTAGAATCTTATCTCTTCTCTAGTAGATGCCTCCTCACAGTCCATGTATTTGTCCAACAAGGTGAAAGGCTCTTCCTTGGAACTTCCACCAGGAGAGCCAGGATGTGGCTCCAGCCCAGACTGTTCCAACCCAGGTTGACTTTGGGTCCATCCCTGAATTTCCTCTTCATTTCAGTGAATGCCCATCCCTTAGACCTCCCATCCCATTCAGAATCCTTCAGAAGATAGTCAGTTTTCCTCCTGGTGATCCCAAAAGGACAGTGACTGAATGCTGAGCAACAAAGTTGTTACAATGTGTTACAATGTGGCATTTCTCTCTAGGCACACCATGACCATCCCAGCCATCTCTGAGTAAAAATAACCAGGGCTTAGTAGCCATAGCAACTAAATTAGTAGCCAGATACAGGATATAGTGAGAGGTCTTCTGGAGTGGTAATGGAGCTATTTGCATTCCACAGAGTGTGGGAGTCCCTGTCGTGACTCTGTCCTGGCCCCCTCTCCAGCTGCAAGAGGTCTCGGGAACGTCTAGAGTGTATAGGAGGTGGAAGGCTCACCAAAAGTGGGACTCCATGATGCAGTTTCCATGAGGTCACCATCTGTGATGGTGGGTCTTGGTGGTGATATGGCTGCCCTGGGTTATCTACAATCCTGTGAGCATGAGCCCCTCACCCATGCTCTGTAATGAAACCGAATAACTCTATCAGTTCACCGGGCTGGACTTGGGTGGGATCTTTACTGTGCTGGTGCCTTATCTGGGGGTGAATAGGTGTTTGCTCACATATCTCTAGGAAAAATTAAAGCAACAAGTATCTATAGGGGACTTCCCACGGCCCAAGACAGGGAAGACTGTTTGCATAAGCACCCAAGTATCTGTTTGTGGGCCTGGTTTCAGCAGCAAGGTAGCAGACACAAACATCTCCTGTCACGTCTCTAGAAACACTGAATTTGGGGAGCTAATTCAATTACAGACTATTCTGCTTAAAAGTCCCTGGAATGCCTGGTGACACGTTCAGTCCCCAGGAGTTCCGCTCATCTCCACTCTCTCACATCAGTGTTTTGACTGCCACTTCTGAATGATGTTGGTAGGACCAGGGTTTTCCTGTCAGTACGACAAAATACTTAATTGGTCACAAAAGCTTGGTCCCTTCATTCCCCTGCATGTAAATGTGGTGCGCTAGGTTGCTAGTGGAAGCAATCGTCACCAGGAAGGAGCTCTCTCACACCCTTGCAGGCTGCCCTGGTTTCTTAATTGTTTAATTGTATTAATAAACTTTCTAACAACACAGTTTGGGGGAATCAATGCAGTAAGCACTGCCAATCAAAGACTTCCCTGCATCTTAAGGGGGTGCAAGCTAGACTTTCAGTTTCTTTGTGACAGACCAAGGAAGGGCTGCGTTGGCCCCCAGAAGATTAAATCTTTAATTTTGCGTTATTTCCAGCCATCTCTACAGAACAAAGTGGGCTTTACCTGTTGAATATGGGCTTATGCAATTTGAAGGACCCTTGAGACGTTAAGAGGCGGCCGAGAACGCTCTCTGAGATTTAAGCAGAGGGGAATTCTGAAGGGATTACGGCTGCATTTTCTATAAAATGAGAAATAAAAACAGACTTAAGCATCGCATGATCATAAATGCATTCCTGCGGCGATGGAGGGCCATTCCCACTGCTGCTCTGGGGCCCAGGCAGGAAGCTCTCACACTTGTGCGGATTTGTGTGAGTCCAGCCATAATGAAGTGAGGCCGGAGGCTTTGGACAGGCCGGCTACTTTAAAAAAGAAAAAGATACTCTTCCTCTCTCTCTGGCCCAAAGGTGAGAAACACGCTCTTCGTTTTGACATCATTAAGATATCTTTTGTGTGGAGGTCTAACCTGCTTTGACCAAGACCGGATAATTCTCTACAGAATGAGGAAGAACAAAGCGATTCCTGGGAACATTTTCTTCCTCTGATTAATTATGTGTTGGGAAAAAAAACCTACACTGATGTCTTCCAAAGACTCAAAGAAATGCGGAGCCCAATTAAAATCCCATCCTTACTAATCAGCTTAAGAAATGCAACTAAAACAAAAGTCCTATTAAAAGAGAAGCCGCACTCTGGGGCAGGCGTCAGTCACTCAGCAAAGCCCACGTCACCGCGTGCGTTTCTGTGTCCTCCATGCCGGCCCGCAAGTTACTGGCTGGAGCAGTGAAAGGAAGTGGAAATAAATGCGGCAGTGGGTGACAGACCATTCTTAGTTTGAAGCTTGTTAAAGACCAAAGATCTCTGAATTTAGGGGTGTTTGCTGCGTATAAGTTCTTGATGAGAGAGATCCTTCTTCCTGGCCACTCTCCACATAATTTTTTCTGGTCGTTTTATTATTATTAGATCTTTATTAGATCTAATAATTAGATTTATTATTATTAGAACTTTTTATTATTATTAGATCCTGTGTAAAAGCAGTGTTTATTGTGTGCCTTAGTTGTACAAAATGACAGACTTCCTTGTGACATTTTCTGCAGGCACTTAAATATACATCTTCCCCCTTTGCCTGCCCTGCTTTCTCTCCTTCTGCACACCTCCCCTCTAGGTCCCTTTCACCTTTGCATCTAAACTTCTAGAGCGTGCATTCTGCTGATGAGAGAAAGCATGTCGTATTTGTGACTCTGGCTTATTTTCCAGCGTAGCAATCTCCAATTCTATCCATGTTTTCTGCAAAGGACAGGATTTTGTTTTGTTCTAATGGCTGCCTAATATTTTACAGCATGTATTTAGCATATTTTCTTTATCTGTTTATCTGTTGATGTGCATATGTGTGCTATCTTATTCAACCTGGAAATAAATCACTAAGAGGAAATTAAGATTGGAGCCAATGGCTCATTAGATAAGAACACCTGCTGCAGAGAAACACCAAGTCCTGAGTCTGGATCCCAGCAGCTACAGAAGAATTCGAGCATAGTCACATGGACTTGGAATTGCAGCACTGGGAAGTTGGTTGCTGGCCACTAAGATAACAAAAAGCACCCTAAAGCAGTGATTGATCTTCAAGTTCAATGAGAGGGGATAAAGCCATGGCCAAGGGACACACTCATCACCTCCCTTGGCCTATACACGTGTGCACACACACATACACATTTTTAAAATATAAAATATTGCCTCAAACCCAGCCTATAAATTATTTTCTTGCAACATCATTTTCTTGCTAGATTCTGCTGACCCTCACGTCTTTGACTCTAAGTAGGAGACTCACATTTTCCATCAGGGCAAATGCAGCCACTTTGTGACCTCTTGGGCTTTGTGGGTCCGTGGATGGACTCACCAGTGATCCCATCTACATATCTCTGCTGCAGGACCCTCTCACCCATTTTCCTTGTCATCTCGTCACCCCTGTCCTCCCTCACGCTTCCTGGCCAGCTTCCCAGACTGCTCAGAGGTTTCTGGTCCGTGGTGAGCCATGTCAGCTCAGTGAGGACTCAGAAGTGCGGCGTGAAGTTCTACTATTATCACCTCCATCTCAGCAGGCCCAGGCCTTCCTGACACAAGGTGGGTTGAGCTAGCAATAGCATCACAGACCTAGATGGAGATGCTGAGTCTGCTGAAGCCATGCAAGACTTGACACATATGAATGACCCTGCTTTTCAGGACCATGTTGCCAACTCCACTTGAGGATTGGGGGGAGTGGCTAAGTCTTTCCAGCCAATCGAATGCATGTTTGGGGTTCCTCATATCACATGTGTCTTAGACCCTCACTGAAAGCAGGTCCCAGTGAGAACAGGGCTCATGGGATCTCGAGAGTGGTTGGAGGAAGGAACCAGTCCTTGGGTGGATGAGAGCAGCAGCACATGGCCACTGTGAATGAGAATTTTCTGCTCCAGTAAGACCACTCATCCTGTGAGGATGAGCACCTACGACAGGGCTACAGGACCACAGACAGAGGAAAATGACAAGGTCATTCATCACGTCCCCACTGGGTCCTGTTCACGCTCCTCATCCTCTATTCTGGCCTCTTAGGGGTTCAAAGGGTCCTGAGGGTCAGCCAGGCATAAATCCTGTAACATGTCCTGGTTTGATCCCAACCCCGCTGTCTTTTATGTGACCTCCAGCTCATCAATGCCTTTGAAGTTCTGCTCTCGTTTTGGTGACTTCCTTTCAGGGACCCCAGGCCACTCTGCCCCAGCTGTGAGGCTAAGCACATCTCCTACGTGAAGTTCTGCTGATGTTGCCTACTTTGCTTTAAGACTTAGGACAAAGAGAGGAAAACACTGTGCTTGAACTTGTGCAGCTGGAGCCATTCCTACACTGTGCTTGGACCTGTGCAGCTGGAGCCATTCCT
>NW_004949116.1:4376890-4377978 GCF_000317375.1 Microtus ochrogaster
CACTGTGCTTGGACCTGTGCAGCTGGAGCCATTCCTGCACTGTGCTTGAACTTGTGCAGCTGAAGCCATTCCTACACTCACTGTGCTTAAAAACCTATACTGTGCTGTCATAACACTCTCCTGTTAAAGCATCAACCCCCAGGAAGGTGAGAGCATCTAGCACCACATTTGTGGTGCACCGAGCTGGGATTAGACTCTAATACCAACTAAGAGCAAAGACAATGGTCTAGGGTAGAGACACTGTAGCAAAGAGCTCGGGGAATTTAGTAGGAGGCACAGGGCATGGACCTTCAGTTGACTTATGTTTTGCTTGGAGGACTGGATGTGGGTTTTCTGGTCTGAGGATCACTGACTTTCATCCTCTACCAGTCTGAAGGAACCTTAATCTTAGCTAGATATTCCTGTGCCTTCCATGAGTAAGGCACTCACCATAGAGTTTTTTTAATTTCTTGAAGCATAAATAAAAAGCATTATCTTTAATTTTTTTTATTTTGTGAGCCACTGTAGCTTTGACGGTGTGTCCCAGCATCTGCTGTATTGGAGCAGATGAAGACACAAACACATGGTCCCTAAAGGATACTGCATGCAGTTCATACAGAATTGAGATACAATTGCCCCTTCAGCCTGTGCTTAGTAAACTCAGTGATGCCTGATCGTTTATATTAATATTTAATTAAACTTAAAGAGAAAACCTGGTGTTGACTGCAGCTGCCAGACACACCCCAGGATGGAGGAAAGGTTCAGAGTCCTCATTGGGCTTGGCCAGTGCCTCCTTTGCCTCTGTTCTCCCTGTACTTGCTGGCTCCCTCTGTTTCTTAGACTGCACAGACAGCCTTTCACCCTGTCTTCTATGGGCACAAGTGGCCTCTAGTTCCCTGAAGGAAAAGGCTCCTGCCTTACCCGTGGTCCTCACAGCACACAGTCAGTCACAGCACACACAGTCAGAGCACACACAGTTAGAGCATATACAGTCAGAGTACACACAGTCAGAGCACACACAGTCAGAGCACACACAGTCACAGCACACACAGTCACAGCACACACACTCAGAACATACAGTCACAGCACACACAGTCACAGCACACACA
>NW_004949116.1:4378448-4380341 GCF_000317375.1 Microtus ochrogaster
AGTCACAGCACACACACTCAGAACATACATTCACAGCACACACAGTCAGAGCATACACAGTCACAGCACACACAGTCACAGCACACACAGTCAGAGCACACATGACAAGCAACAGAGGGCAGTGATTTTTGACGGAGGAGGGCTGGATGTCATCTCCACCCCTCCAGGTCCGTCTGGCTCTTGCAGAGGTGATAGCTGGTTAATGACCCGGCATACTGCATTTTTTTTGTTTTGCTCAAAAGAGGGAGATGTGCTGTCCCATCTGTCCTTGCCCCAAGTCCCAAGAAGCGGGGAAAGACCACTGAGGATCTTTTGGAAAGTAGATGTCTTCCTGCTCCACAAAGCAGTCCACAGCTGGACAGACCGGTCTGGGCAATCACTGTTTATTGGGAGGTGAATCATATCTCAGATGATTACATTTTTAAAAATAGATTAAAGACATTTTTGTCATTTTTAATGTCTTACTACTAGTACTTTATAAAACATATCTGGGATGCTGTTGAGAGACATTTTACAGTGAGAACGCATTCAGGATGTTTAATGGCTCACTTATTCTATGCAAGCATTCTCTAGAGCTGCCTGGAGTTTTAATTCGTGGTACCATCTTTGAGCATTTTGCAGCATGCAAGGCGGTATTAGAGACAAGGGTGAGATACGGGATAATGACATGCACTTTGCAGTCGATCATAGAGGCTTTAAGAACCAGGCCAAGAATGAGGGCAGCTCAGGTGAAGCAGAACACAGTCTGCAGAATCCTGCTTATGTGAAACTCCCAGGGATGCAAGCTGAGCATGGCCTCCACAGAGCGCAGAGCTTTCGTCTACACTTCTGCTAACATGCAGGCTGTGGTTAGGGAGAAGATTCAGTCAGAAATGCTCTTGCCATGCAGACAAGAGGCTTCATGCTTTAGGAAGAAAAATGACACCTGACTTGTCAAATCATCTTTGAACACTTTGAAGAAAAACCCTGGACTAGTTAAATTGTGTAGAAGGAGCAGCGGGCTGCGTTCCTGCCCTGCTCATGCACGGCTAGCTTTATGCCCAGAATAACAACACACAAATTGTATTCTTTTAAACACTGCCTGGCCCATTAGTTCCAGCCTCTTATTGGCTAACTCTCACATCTTAATGAACCCATTTTTATTAATGTGTGTAGCACCATGAGGTGGTGGCTTACCAGATGCGTCCGTCTTGGAGAGGGGAGCTATAGCGTCAGTCTCACTTCCCTCTTCCTCCCAGCATTCTGTTCTGTCTACGCTGCCGATCTAAGCTGCTGTCCTATCAAAGGTCAAGCAGTTTCTTTATTAATTAACCAATGAAAGCAACAGATAGATAGAAGACCCACCTACATCAGAATTGCTCGAGGAATTGTGAGAGCAATGTCTCAGGAGAGTTCCTGTGTCTTTTTTATTTTTCACTGTTTCCAAAGACATTATTAGTTTATTTTCACAACATTTTCATACTAAGATATCAAACATGTCAAATACCTGGGGAAGGAAGGTTGAATGACAAAGTAAAACATTCATGATTTTATTTGAATTTAATTGGTTAATTGATTGGTTACTTACTTAGTTAGTTATTGGTAGTTATACAAAGTTAACCTACAATCTCACATGCTAGTATTCTACCACTGTGTTATAACTCCAGTCTTAATTCTTTTTAGAAAATATAGTGGAAGTGAAAGAAAACATGAAGGAAGTTGGAGTAACTAGCTTTTGGAGATGGTAGATGCACCAAGCACATTATTAGAATGCAGTCAATGTGCAATCCTGCAAGCTTTGTTTTCATGTGTCTTCTTGAGGTGGATGCAAGTCAGTGGGTGGAGGCAAATGCATGCACAGGAGAATGAGGCACACTTCGGTGGCATGAGACAGAAGGATGCAGACATCAGTGA
>NW_004949116.1:4380761-4381987 GCF_000317375.1 Microtus ochrogaster
TGGAAGGATGCACACTTTGGTGATATGAGATGGAAGGATGCACACTTTGGTGATATGAGATGGAAGGATACAGACTTAGGTGACACGAGACGGATGCAAACCTACAGTCACTTTCTCAGACCCTTCCATAAACACGGTTCTGAAGCCATCCCTTCACAGATGCCAGATAAACAGCTGGACTTGAAACCTGGCTGTTTGGGGACACACTCTCTAAAGGTATTCCCTGTTGAGCTGAATTTCAAGTTTGCTTGAGTACTCTTAACTTTTATTTGTCAAGTCTAGCACACTGCCAACAGATTCCTGGTGATTGGTCTCTGAATACTAGCAGACAGCAATGAAGTCACATGGCTTAATGCTGGCAACCACGAGGGTCAAAACCAAAAGGAAGAGGTTACTCACTTGTGGAAGGATGCTGCTGGCATGCTCTTGATGCTCTTGGAGAAATGTGCCTACAGAGACACTCAGTTAAAGCACAGGTTTGGGAGTTCCACACTTGCAGACTAACCAGTGCCAGATTCTTATTCTGCCTTGTGAAAGTGGAGCCCACAGGGAAATGGTGACAGGTCGGCCTGAGTCCTGTTTAGTGAGCCTGCACTTTGTGCTCCTCCTCTGTCCTATGGAAGCCCAGCACAGGAAGGAGTGAGCCAAGGGCATATGCAAAACCCTGCTAGCAAGAGTACAGTGTGAAGCTGTGTGATAGGGTCGGAGCTGTGTGTACTCATGTGATATGTAGTGCATGCTGGGGTATTGCTCACCCACCACTGTGGCATCTAGACATACAGAATGCTCTTTTAGACAGACAGCAAAACTGACTGAAAGGATACAGTGATGGGCAAAACAAGCCTTCAGGACACAAGAGCTGAGGGGCTCCCCAGAGACAGAGCTCCAGAGGGAGCAGAGACTCCAGAATGTTACTTGTGGATGGCTGGGTTCTGTCACATCATGCTGGTCCTCAGGAGAAGAAGAAGCATTCTCTCTCTGTCTCCATCTCCATCTCTGTGTCTGTCTGTGTTTCTCTCTTTCCTGATCTATGTGTGTATGTCTGTGCCTGTGTGTGTTTGTGTGCTTGTGTGTGTATATATGTCTTTCTGCCTATATGTGTGTCATTGTGCCTGTGGTCTGTTTGTGTGTGTCTCTGTACCTGTGAGTCTGTGTGTGTCTCTGTGTGCCTGTCTCTTGTCTCTCTCTCTCTCTCTCTCTCTCTCTCTCTCTCTCTCTCTCTCTCT
>NW_004949116.1:4382594-4400909 GCF_000317375.1 Microtus ochrogaster
CTCAGAGTAATATGTCCACAGTAGCCATAGATTTCTTCAATCAAACACTCAGACATACACTTTCTACCCAACCACCCTCCATCTGCTTGGCAGGTTGGCTGACAAGGGCCCCAGGTGACAAGTTCCAGGGAAACTTAGAAAGACAGATGTCAGGATCTAGCTGTAGTCATGTTCGTATGAGTTTAGCCATTCCAATGAGGGTCAGCAAATGCTTTCTGAAATATATACAGTCTTAGTCTGAATACTCAGCAGAACCATGGTGTGCCAACAGCTGGGGCTCCTTCCTGAGCAAACACACAGCTGTGGGCCAAGAAAACTGCATTTATGGCTGTGAAATGTGAAGTTCATGTAGTTTTCATGTGTTAGAAAACATTATCCTCTCTTGATTTCCCCAGCCATTTTAAGTCATAAAATTATATTTAGTACATATGACATAAGAAGTCCAAACAGCAGAAGTGACTTACATTTTTATCACCGTAAGAACACTGAGAACAGCTTTAAGGTGGCTGTGACCCTGTGCATTTCTTTGGCAATGCCAGGAATGATGGAAGACCAAGGATGGAGCAAGTAGGAAAACAAGGTATGTGGGGACACAAGCCAGGTGTGACCAGAGTGCAGGTATGTATACAGCACAGGTGTGGACACGATGCAGATGTGTATACCATGAAAGTATGTACACAGTACAGTTGCAGGCACTGCAGGTATTCCTGCAGTGCAGTTGTGGGTACAGTGTAGGTGTGCATGTGGTGCAGTTGTGGACACAATTCAGGTGTGCATGCAGTGCAGTTGCTGGCACAATGCAGGTATGCATGGGGTGCAGGTGTGCATGCAGTAGAGGTATAATTACAGTGCCAGTGTGAGCACTGTGTAGGTATACATGCAGTGAAGGTGTGCACACAGTGCACATGCGTATACCATTATGGAAGGTCCCAGAGCAGATATGAGCATGCTGCAGGTGTAGACCTTGCATAAGTTTTGGCCCGAGCATAGATGTGGACCCACTTTGGGAGTGAGCCAACACAGGTATAGACCCAGTTCAGTTGTCCACTGCAGGCATGGGTCCAGTGCAGGAGGGAATCCAGTGTGTGTGTGTAACCAGCATTAATGTGAACTTAGTACATGGGTGGAGCCTGTGTGGGTAAAGTCACAGAGCAGGTGTGCATCCTGTGTGGGTGCAGTAACCAGTTGGATATTGCATACAGTTGTGGAGCCCCAGGTCTGCTGACACTTGCTCCAGGCCACTCACCAGAGAGAGGGCTGTGACTCAGTGCAGCACAGACAGAGCTCATTCCTGTTCTTCCTTCACCTTTCCTCAGCTCTCAGACTGACATGGTGCAGGTGGCATTGGTGTTTGCTCTCCAGCCTTGGGCAGAACTGCTTCTACTCTTGCTTAGGATATGAACACTATCTCTGATCTGGGCTTCTTGAGTGCCACTGCACATTGCCTGGGTTAGGGTGCAGACTGGCTGATGCAGGCAGGAAGCCATGCAGGACACGTGCAGAGAGAGCAGGTGGTCTGCCATTTGCAAGGCCTCTGATTGACTTAACCATGGTGAAATGGGTCACTTTGAAGCAGAGAGCATAACTACTTAGCTTGGCCTTAGACCGTGAAGCCCTTTGCTCTGAAGCTCCTGGTCAACACCAGAGTTAGAAGTAGGCATCCTCTTTGGATGCCTATATGTTTGTCTTTGGATTCACCTTCCCATTCAGCCTCCCCAGGGTTGCAAACATATAGGCATCCTCCTGAATATTAACCTTCATCGGGCAATGAAGGGAGATGGAGACGGAGACCCAAATTGGAGCACCGGACAGAAATCTCAAGGTCCAAATCAGGAGCAGAAGGAGGGGGAGCACGAGCAGGGAACTCAGGACCGCGAGGGGTACACCCACATTCTGAGACAATGGGGATGTTCTTTCGGGAATTCACCAAGACCAGCTGGCCTGAGTCTGAAGAGGCATGGGATAAAGCCGGACTTGCTGAACATAACGGACAATGAGGACTACAGAGAACTCAAGGACGAGGGCAATAGGTTTTTGATCCTGCTGCACGTGCTGGCTTTGGGGGGGCCTGGGCGGTTTGGATGCTCAACTTACTAAACCTGGATGGAGGTGGGCGGTCCTTGGACTTCCCACAGGTCAGGGAACCCTGATGGCTCTTAGAGCTGATGAGGGAGAGGGACTTAATCGGGGGAGGGGGAGGGAAATGGGAGGCGGTGGCGGGGAGGAGGCAGAAATCCTCAATAAATAAATAAATTAAAAAAAATAAATAAATAAAAAAATAAAAATAAAAAAAAAGTGGGCATCTTCATGTGGAAACCTCTTACCCCATGCCCTTCCACTGTGCCCATCCACTCCAGCTTCTGTGCTTCTCAGCTCCTTTCCTGGCGGACTCCTTCCACCTGGCTTTGTGATTTCCTTGCCTTGCTTGCCTCTGCCTCAGGGTTCATATCTATCAGGGAGGGCTGATAAATTCCTCTTGGTTACTTATTGGCTGACAGTGGCCCAAGGCTGGAACCCCTGAACACTTTCATTTTTGTCAAAGGATCCACCCAGGGCCCAAGGAAGCATAGAGTAGGGCTTGCGCTTACCACCAGCTTCAGAATGAGATGAGACCTTTATGCCTTGTTCACTACATATTTCAAAATCACAGGGCGGGGGCACCAGGGAGCAGCATGAGAGGTGAAGGGGAGCCACTGGGCTTGCTGGTTGATTTCTGTCAATGTGACACAAACCTAGACAACACTTGGAAGAGAGGATCTCAACTGAGAAATTACAGTCTATGGGCAAATCTGTCAGGCCTTTTCTTGATTAATGATCAATATGGGCAGGCCACCAGTGTGGGTGGTGCCATCCCTGGCAGGTGGTCCCCGGTGGTACAAGAAAGCAGTCAGAGTAAGCCATGGGAGCAATCCTGTAGTGATGGGAACGAGCAGGCCTGCTTTTTGTCCCATCTGGCTCCCGCACGGCTAGATTTACAGCCGAAATAACAACACACAAACTGTATTCATTTAAACACTGCCTGGCCCATTAGTTTCAGCCTCTTATTGGCTAACTCTCACATCTTGCTTAACCCATTTCTAATAATCTGTGTAGCACCACAAAGTGATGGCTTACAAGGAAGATTCTAACCTGCGTCCATCTTGGGCTGGAGCTTCATCGCATCTGCCTCACTTCCTTCTACCCAGCATTCTGTTCTGTCTACTCTGCCTACCTAATTTTCTGTCCTATCAAAGGGCCAAGGCAGTTTCTTTATTAACCAATGAAAGTAACACATAGACAGAAGACCCTCCTCCATGGCCTCTGCTTCAGTTCCTGCCTCCAGGTTCTGACTTTTGATTCCTGCTCCTACTTCCCTCACTAATGAGCCAATGTGGAAGTGTAAACTGAAATAAACCCTTTTCTCCCTGAGGTGCTTTTGGTTAAGATGTCTTAGAAGAGTAATAAAACCCTCTCTGACTAAGACAGGAACACACCATCCCTCAGACGGGAGAGACAGGACATGGGGGTCAACATTGACCTCTTCCCCTAGAGCACATCTGGATGTCAGCTGGGGCCTGGAGGCTTCAGGCAAACACCTGCCGAGAGCCAGGAAGCTTCAGGGGGTGGGGAGAGAACATGAAAAGGCTTTTACTGGAGCACTTGGCTACGGCTACAAAGCAGGCTGAGAAGGCGAAGATTAAAGTAAGATATTGGGAAACTAAAAATGAGGGGCTCGGGCAGGTGAACAGCCCTCGGTTCAGGGGGAGGCGGCCCCTGGACAGCCTGCTTGAGCCAAGTGTGAAATGTGGCCGGGGGTGGAGCAATGGGACCTCTTGTGGCTGGGGGTTACACACCTGAATTCTCAGGTGACATAACTTGTTGAGGCTCTGAGAACAGCTGAGATCCAGGGAGGACTGGGTTCACAGTGAGCAGTACCCACTGTTCTCCACAGGAGCTAGCAAGAGCTGGCAGGCAGTAGGGGATGCTTGCAGAGTTTTCTGGAAAGTGCTGTGCAGGTGAGGGAGGAAAGAAGAGGCCTGCTTTTGTGAAGTGCATGGCTAGAATGGGCTGAGGGCAGTGTGGGCCTGAGGAGGATGGTGTAGCAGAGTGGCCATCAGTGGGAAGGAGCCTGTGTTGGCTCTGGTCTTCTGTCTCCCTAGTGAAACAGGAAGCCAGCTCCGGGTCCAGTAATCACGTGTGACCCCTAGGCAGGCCTGTTCCATGTCCAAGCTGTCAGTGTATCAGAAGGGCTGGGAGGGGAGCTAGCTCCCTCTGCTCTGTGCTGCACTGTCCTGTCTGTTCTGCGCTCTCCAGAGACCACCTGCAGCTCACGCCTCCCGTCTCCAACAGCTCAGAGCTGCCACGGTGTGACACTGCTCACGTGTCTGTGCCATTACCAGCAGCACACGAGGTTGCCTTTCCTAGGAATTCATTTGGGACATGAACAAGATGTGACTTTGGCATTGCAGGGCCTTGCAGAGAGTCCCAGATGTATTCCGTGGTGACACAGATGTGACCCTTCAGTGTTGGCCTTGGCTATCACATTTCCACCACAGAGCTGCTGGCCTGGTCTCTGAATCCTAAATCGCTTTGCTTCCCATAACTGTCCTAGGACGAGGGCGGCGGAGGAGCGTGGGGAGAAATGTCAGAGGACAGTCTACCTGACCCAACGCCACATTCTGGCTGGGGTCCTAATCTGGGGCCCACAGCCTCTTCACCTGCTCACATGTATGTGGCTTCAGGGGGCTGGCTCTGGGTCGAGCATGGACCAGAAGTGGTAGGAACTTCTGTCCCTTTGTGTATTCACCCGTCCACCTATCGTGTTTTTGCTGCGGGCTGGCTCACCAACCTGATCATTATGTCGTCTTTCCCTGAGATGCTACTGGGCTAGGGGCATAGGAGTGAGAACTGGGGGAGGGGTGGGTGTAGACCCAGTATAGACGTGGACTTCAGTGCAGTTTTGGAGCCAGTGAGGGGTGGACATGGGGCAGTGTGGGCACAGTGTGTAACTGGACACTGCTGTGGGAATTCATTCTGCCAATCGCTTCGGGGTACCGGCCTTAGGGCGTGGCCTTGTGTGCCACGTCAGGACTGATAAGCTGGAGAAGGAAGCACACTGGCTCTCTTGCTCTGGCTGGTGCCTGGCGTGGTCGGAGACCCAAGCGGCGGATGGATGGGATCAGAGGCGGCTTCAGCCCTACTCTGTATCTGTGAGTTTGCCCTTTTCATTGCACCCCTTAGTGAAGTGGGTTTTTATACCTTTTGTGAGTTCATGCTTCAGGACGCAGTCACCTGGTTGGATAGCATGCAATGGTGGATGCCTGAGTCTGCCTTTCTATTCTCTACAGGATGGCTGTGGAGAAACCGGTCCCCTCCCTCTGTTTGTCCTGTGGACTCAGACGGAGCTGAACAGTGTAGACATCTATGCTGTTTCCTTGAGAGCTTATCAGAGAGCACATTTCAGTGGAATTATCCACAGGGAGAACCTGCCTGCCTGCCTGCTTGCCTTGCTGGCAGTACCCATCCCTGCAGCTGCTGGTGCTGGTGGTGCTGTAGGCAGTCACTGTGCCTCTGGCATCCCTGGAGACCTGGTCCTGCATGATAACTGCTGCCCATGAGATGCCCTGTCGGACCCCACAAGACAGAGTACCTTTCACTGTCGCCATAGGCAACTGTCTTCTAAGCCAGTTTCTCCTGATACCAGGAGTGTTAGCTTGGAGGATAACATAGACCCAACCCTGCATCCAGAGCTAGGCAGTGGGAACCCCACTCAGCCTCAGAGCAGCCGACGTGGTCCTTAGTGGGAAAAGACAATGGCACAACATGCAAATATGTCTACCGCATCCCTGTCCAAAGCTAAATGACAGGGACAAGATCTTGGGCTTTAGCTCAGGCTTCACTCTGGCATGACTGCCATTTTCCCTCTGTGTATTAACTCTTTTGGAGCCTGCATGTGTGGAAACATTACTTTCAGTGCTGCTGTGTGAACAATTCTTTTCCTGGGCACAGGGTTTTCAGCCATCTTTCCAGCTGATCTGATCTGTTATGGCTGGGACAACTTTGTTCACTTTGAAACCATCCAAATACCGTAGCACTAGCCCCAGGAGACCATTGCTGTTTACAAAGTAGATGAACATAAGACAATGAGTGGCCTGAGTCAGTGGAGGGACAGTAGCCAGCGGCTCTGCCTTTACTGGTGCTCTGGAAGGTGGCAAACTCTAGGAGACACAGGTAGCATCTTGGGCAAGGCATCCACTGGGATGGGGGTGGTGTGGGGAGGCTATGGAACTCATCTTTTCCAAATGTATGGACTGGGAGTTATGTACTATATGCAAAGGCTGCTTGAAGAGGCATAACAGGCTGCCCAAGTACACATATGTGTGCTCTGGGCCCCTCTAAACATGAGACTCCTTTCTTGTTTGGCTCGGCCTCCTTCCTCCTTTCTTTATGTCAAGCCATCTCCTTTCTTACACAGAAGATCCCAGTGCAAAGTGATTATCTGCTGCCCCAAGCACCCTTTGGCTCATTTACGGGGCTGCATGAACAGGGACATCTGGATGCCAAGAGGACGGGAGAAACCTACAGGAAAGGCAGTGCCGGAGTGGAGGTTAGAGCCACAGCTCCATGAGTTGGGAGATGGGTTCTGTCTTTATCTCTTTACCTCTGTCCTAAGTCAAGTGTGCATGCCTGTAGAAACTGCCAATTTGCTTCCTATAGAAGAGTACCACCCCTGCCCGGCCTCAGATCTCCCAGTCCTCGGGAGTCTTTTTGCTGCAAAGCCTTACAGACGTGAAAGTGGCCTTAGCCACTCTAGTCCTTGGCTCCGCTGTGCAAACATGGCCTAACTTATATGTGGGTTCCTGCAACCCAAGACAGGATTGATGGTTGTTGTCTGGAGAATGAATCCCGGCCCTGTCCCTCCTCTCTTCTCCAGGTCTCTCTCTTCACTGCAGCACTGGCTGTCCAAGTCCCATCAGGCCCATCCTGACCGAGTCTCTACCTCACCCTACCCTCATTTTGCCTTGTTTCTTCAAGCTGTGGCATCCCATTTGCCTTTCTTTTTTTGTGTGTCAGATGCCACAAGCTTAGGGCCAGGTACAGGGCAGAAACTTGGGAGAAAGGATGCTTGACTCAAGTCATGGGGTCTCTTGACACTGTCCTCTCCAGGAACCCGAACGAACAAGCTGGATGCTGTGGATCTCATCAGTGTGCAAGTCTTCTGAGTGGCAAAGATCCCGATTACTCTGCGTGAAAGCTCAGGCTGTTTCTTAAGCTGGAGGATGGGAAGCAGAATGGAGTCAATGGGGAGTCGCCAGATAGGTTGTAACCTCGGCACTCAGGCAGGTAAGGTAAAGGATCACAAGTTCAAGACCAGCCTGGGACACATAGTAAGTTCCAGCCAGTTAGTAGTGAGAGCCTATCTCAAAAACACCATGAACAAAACACCATGAACAAAACAAAAACAGCCTGCTCTATAGGGCCAGACTGTGTGCGGTCACCCTCTACACATCTCAGGTCCACGCTGGTTTATTTTAAGACTTAAGGAAAGATACAACAAACTAGATTTTCAGGTCTTCTGAGGGGATTTCAAAGGCAGAAATCCCAAGTTGCCCCACCAAGATGTCGGCTTGACTTGAAAGTTGTGGTTCCACGGAGCTCGTGAGTACACCCTTGAACTCACGTGAGGAAAGCGGCTTCACACCTGAGCTGCAGTTCTGAAGGGCTGGGTACTTGCCTCTTCTCAAGAAAGCTTGCAGCTCTGACTCATAAATATTGTCAGTGAGCTCCTCCGGCGAGCGTTGTTCTGACTGAAACTCTTTGATAATGTTTTTAAGACTACACCGATCCCCTGCCCCGCCGCCGGCAAGTGGGGTGTTTGATTGCTGTCTGAGGCTCACGGCATTTCCTAATGAGAGAGTTAAGATTTCAAAAATTCCCCAAGTTGTGAGTGGAGTAATCCACCCTCTGCCTCAGCTTCAGAGGGGTACACAGCTGCCCACAGGCCTGTGGCTTGCAAAGCATGACCGCGGAGGGAGACTGCATATCTGAAGGGCTGAGCGGGAACTTAGCCTACAGAAAAAAGACCTGGGTCAGGGTGAGAAAGCCCTGCCAGGGGGAGCTCTGCAGGCCTCATGCATCCACTGTAAATACCCCTCTTCGTCCACTTTCCATGCTCACAGCCTCAGCCAGTAACATCTGATAAACTCAGGAGGTTGGCTGGCTTCCAGAAAGGACATGCCTCCGGCCCTTGGCTCATCCATCCCTGGTATTAATCTGGGAGTTTTCCAGCACTCAAATGCAACTGAGTAACGCTTGAAAGGGACTCTGGAGTCTCCAAACCCTGAAAGCCACATTTTGTTGCCCCTGGCTTGAGTAGAGAGTCCTGCTCTGTTCTGCAGACAGATGCCAAAGAGGTGGCCTGCAGGACCTGGCCTCCTACCTTGTCCCCGCTCTCCCACTATCTAACGAGAGCAGAGATATCACAGGGAAGAGTCCTGTGTGAAAGAAGCTACAGGGACAGAAGGCACAGTTTCCTGGGCAACAGAGACTGTAAGGGCTGTGAGTATCTCCCCTGACTGCAGAGATGGTCTATCTCTCTGTAGTGAGCTAGGAAAGAGACTAAAGGACTCTACCGTATGGAGTGGGATGTAATGGCCTGGTGCAAAAGGGACCACAGGATGTTTGGTGCCTCCAGGGAAGGAAAAGTAGAGAGCTCAGGCCTTAGGCAGGGCAAGGAGCTGAACCTGGGTCTGGTAAACAAGCATTCTGCTCACACTGGTCAGTGGTGACAACCTGTTGATGACAGATGGATAGAGAATGAGGGTGTGAATGACCTGGGCTTCTCTGTCTTCAGTAGACGGGGACATTGTAAGACTTATCTAAGTAATTTAGGGACAATGCTAGCCACAAGCTGACCCCAGCCCACAGCAAATGGGCACTTCCTAGCCAATGTAAAGCTCAGCTGTCACACCGGTGGGACCAAACCTCTGGAATACCTAGCTACCTGGGAGGGCTAGTGAAATGGACAAGAGTTAAGACATGGGTTGGGAAGGGTCCCTCTTGGACTGCGCCCAGACACTTGTGGGTGTTTCTCCAGGCTGGTTTTGCGACGCCGTGTTCCAAACGTCATGCTGAGGTCTCTCAGGAAAAGAGGAAGGTGAGTCACCCCACTCAAGGCCCAGAAGGGTGAGACACAACACAGCGATCTGAACTGTTGCAGGAAGTGGCCAGTGCCTCACAACTTTGGTGTCCCTGCCTGGATTGCTCAGATGATGAGGGCAGGCCATGGTGTCAGGCCAGCCATGGTTTCCCTGGGTATTTCACACCTTAAAAACATATAATAATAAAGATAATTCTGCTAAACAATGCTGCTAGAGAATCAGAAGGAAAGAGTTGGCACTGTTCTGGAGGGGTCAGAACTGCCTGGGACTCACTGTGAGGTACGAAGTATGTTCCTATCAGGCCACACCTACCGTGGAGAGCAGTGTCACCAAGTGTGATGATGTACCAGCCTTTTTCTCCACTAACAGGCAGTGGGGACTGTCTCAGACCATTCTGGGCCACAAAGGACATGCTGCAGAGGGAGAGGAGGACCCTTAATCCAGGCAACAAAGAGGCAGTGTATCAGCTCTGACTGCTCTGTGCTTAGGAAACATGGGCTCCTTGAATTCTGTTATGGGGCACATTGCTGGTTCTTGGAAGCACCCAACCTGGTATCATCACTGACTGCAGCGCAGGCTGTGGAAGCCTTTTCTATAGTGCACAAAGAGTGAGGATGAAATCACTTAAGGACAGCCCTGGGGAGGGCAGTGGCAAGAACAACACGCCAGAGCCATTTCCCTTTCAGTTACATTTGCAATGGCTGTCTTAGAAATAATGCCATTATTACCCAAGGGATTGTCATTATCACCCAAGTGGTGGGTCTGGAAAGGTCAGGAAGTCATCAGAGATTCTGTTCTGGGAGAGACCCACCTTTGCTGCCCCTTGAGGACAAGCAGAAGGGCAGAGCACTGGCTCTTCAGTCTGTGGCAGGCTGTCTGACTGCGGGCCAGCCTCCTGGGGTGCCATTATTTCAGACCCCACCTGCCTGATGGCCCATCCAGTCACACACCGACAGGAAACTTAGAAGCCAGGTGTGATTGCCTAGGTTTTAAGCACTGGAATAGGTTTTCTTTGTCACAGTTCAGGAGAAATGGAAAGAAAATTTAAGGTGAACAATGGGAGAATCTAGAGTGAGAAACGAAAGCTATCAAGGCTGGCCCAGGCCTGTCAAATTGTGTCTCATTTTTTTCTATTCTAACCACTCAATTGCCACCTCCTCTCAATTCCCCTGCTTTTCTGCTGAAGGCCTGAGCCTGTGATTAGCTCATCTGATCTCATTGTTTCCTCCCAGCAGGCCCCTGTGGCCATCCATACCCTGTCCTCCCCAGAAACTCAGCATTCAGTACTATTAGCTGGGCATTTCCCAGAGAGCCATGTCCAGAGGGTCCTCAAGCAGACTACCCTCTTCCTCCTGGGAGTTCTCACAGAGGGTCCCTCCTGCCAGGCGTTTTTTACACTGAGGAAGTGTAACCAGGGAGAACGGAGAGGACAGAGATCCGAAGAGAAAGGGGACAATGAAGAGCCACAGGAGGAGAAGCTGAGCTCCCCCTGTGCACAGGACAACAGAAGCAAGAGGGTTAGACCTCAGCTGTTGACTACTGCTTGTTCCTGGGGGTGGGAATGGAGTCATGAGCAAGTGCCAAACCAGGCAGCAGAAACCTCAAATGCCGTCTGCTAAACCCAGGATAGCTGAGACAGTGTCCAAAGATTGTCTATGAGAAATAGACTTCTCGGAGGAGAGGTGATCTGCAGAGCTTTGGAAGTTGGCAAAGATGGTGTCATCTCTGCAATGAAGCTGGCCTCAACCTGCTCCCGGGTAGTTTGAGGGCTGTGTCTGAGGGGCAATCAGTGTGTGTGTCTATGTGTGTGTGCATATGTGTGTGTATGTGCACACGCACACGTGCAATGCTATGACTGATTCAGTGCTGATTCTTACATAGTGTGGTCCTGTTGGCTCTGGTCTATGGCCTGGCGAGCCACACGTGTCCTTCAGTGTCTGGAGATGGTAATCTCCTAAGAGAAGGAGGCCAGGACCAGGGCCCTTAGGTAGTAGCTATCTCACAGAGCAGCACTGTGTGGGCTGCCTAAGGCCTGGAGACTTCTCATGTGTGATTATAGAATCCAGGCCAACAATAGGCTGGTGTGACTAAAGACAGAGAACAAGGCTGGGGGGTCAGAGTGTAACATGCTCAGCCAGTAGACAGCAAAGCTTCCTGACTGTGCTTCCTCAGCCTCCAAGAGGGTGTGGCCACCTCTGCCCTCTGCTCATACAAGCATCACTCTGTCCGGTCACTGGTCTGTCCCTCACCTAGGGCTCTCTCACCAGGAAGCACAGGCCACACTGCCACAGGATTCTCAGTGCCCAAGAGTCACTGTCATTGAAAATGGCTATTGCTCCTCTGCTACATGTGTGTCCACATTCATTCATTCACTCAGGAGGTACATGTCATGTCAGGCCGTGCACTGAGGGCAGCCCACTGTGGAGATGGCATTTAAGAGGACACGAGCATTCTCTGAACATGGCGGTCAATGAGGGCTGATAAGAAGCCAAGGACAATGGCACACTGAGTTTTGATCCTACTGCATGAACTGGCTTTGTGGGAGCCTAGCCTATTTGGATGCTCACTTTCCTGGACCTGGATGGAGGAGGGAGGACCTTGGACTTCCCACAGGGCAGGGAATCCGACTGCTCTTCAGACTGGAGAGGGAGGGGGAATGGAGTGGGGAGAGGAGTGGGAGGAAGGGGAGAAGAGTGGGGAGAGAGGGAGAGGAGAGGGAGGAGGGGGGAAGGAAATGGGAGGAGGGGAGGAGGTGGAAATTTTTTCAATTAAAAAAAAGAGAGGACACAAGCATGTCTCAGAAAGGTTTAGGAGAGAATGGGATGAGAGACAAGCCATTGTCGCAGGCATTCAGGCAGCATGAGTAAGTCTCTCCAGCACCAGCTTCCACTCTTTGGAGAAAATGTCACATGTATGCAGTCTCCAGTATCCTGCCAGCCCCTCATAACTTAAAGTTGTGAGGCAGAGTCTGGTAGCGATGGAGAGTCTTGTCCACGTTGCAGTGTCTGGCATTCATCTTACTTCCTAAGCTTGGTTTGTGG
Organism: Microtus ochrogaster; assembly: GCF_000317375.1. Taxonomy (NCBI): domain Eukaryota; kingdom Metazoa; phylum Chordata; class Mammalia; order Rodentia; family Cricetidae; genus Microtus; species Microtus ochrogaster. The sequence goes on from NW_004949116.1 coordinate 4,394,776, forward strand.
AAAGGCACAATGGGACCAACACTGTGGACATCGTGTGGTTGGCCTGTGTTCCCAGCTGTGTCTTGCTAATATCAGGCGTGGTAGCAGCTCGTTCCTGTGGGCATGTGCTGTCCTTTGGCACGCCATCAGGTGATTGGGAGTGGAGATGAAGACTGTCGTCTCTGTGGGTGCACATGCTCAGTCACTCTACTGATCCTTGAAGTTCAATTTCACCTGCAAAGTCTAGAAACCAATATCACAGGTGATGGAAGACGAAGATGCATCCATGGAGCGCATGAAGATAGCTTTAATTACTTTCTTGCTGCCATGACCCAGGCATCTTACAAAAGAAAGGGTTTGTCTGGGCTGATGGTCCCACAGGAATGGAGTCCATCATGGTAGGGAGGCAGGCGTGGAGACACCTGGAGCAGGAAGCTGAGAGGTCACATCTTCAGCCTCAAACACAGCAGAGAGAGCAAACCAGAAGTAGGGCAAGGTCATAAACTCTCGAAGCCTCCCCCACTGGCATGCTTCCAACAGCAAACCTGCTTCTCTCCAAACTGTGCCATTAACCGGGGACTAAGTGTTCAAATATGTGAACCTATATGGGGCGTTTCTCACTTGAGTTATCATAGGCGACCTCCCAACAAACGCAGCATTGGTAGATGTTGGTACTCTGGCCCCATGGCTGCAGATAATGTGGGTGATACGTCAGATGATGAAAACTTTATGCACCGAGAGCCTATAGGCTATCCCAGGGCTACCCAACCCTGCAGAGGAGGCAGCATGAGGATGGCTGAGGTCTGAGACCTTTATTTCCTAACATGCACAGGGACCAGATGTGGCCCATGGACTGCAGTGTGCCGGGTCCCTGTGTTCTGCCCTCTGGTCACTGTGGGACGTCTCCAGGATCCTGAGGCTACCTAGTCAGCCTTCCTTCTGACTGAGCTTGGTCTCAGTCCCCATCCAGGGATTGGTTATCTATTTGACCTTCCATCCTCTTTCCACTTAGTGTGCCCATTGGGAAAGTGGACCATATTCACAGCACCGGCAGCTGCAACCCACCGACCTGACCAAGGTCACCTCTACCACCTCAGGGAAATGAGCTCTGGTGCAAGCTCACCCTTACCCTTAACTATTGACAGGTATGTCTGTGTCAGGGGTCATTGTCTCTCCAGATTCACAATTAAACCCCCAGGACCTCAGAATGTGATTGGGACAGGAGACAGGGCCTTTAGGAAGTGATTATCATTAAATGAAGCTTTATATGTAAGTCCCTACTGCTATCTGACAGGTGTCCTTATAGGAAGAGAGCAGAACACGGACACACAGAGGTGACCGTGTGCGATCCCAGTGAGGTGATGCGACCTCAGGAGGAGCCATCCTAAGATCCTGGTCTTGGGCTTTTGTATCCCAGAATCCAGAGACCATCCATTCTGGCATTCTGGTCCCAGTCTGCAATGTCATGCCGTGTGAGATTATTTGACTGAGGACATTGCAAAGAGGAGGTGAGGACAAGCTGCCATGTCCCCTCCAGAGGAACAGGATCCTGGCTTCTCCCCAGAGAGCAAAATCTCCACAGGCCCATCTGCATGAGCTCTGAGGCTGTTGGGAACACGGGGATAGGGACAAGGGACAAGCCAAAGACTTAGGGCTGTGACTCTACTGTGCAGATGCTGGTAACAGGGGTAGGGCATGGGGCAGGCCAAAGGCCTAGGACTGCTGAAGGAGCTCGGAGGTGTGGCCAGGAGCAGGAACCCAGGAAGGCCTCCTGAGTGGGCTATTTTCACCCTTCTGCTCAGGCTGTGGACCCAATCCTGAGAGAGAGAGAGAGAGAGAGAGAGAGAGAGAGAGAGAGAGAGAGAGAGAGAGAGAGAGAGAGACCCAGTGTAAGGATGCCCAGCCAGGAAACAGGTTCCCGATGATACAATGGATACAATTCCTTACTGAATAGGATCAAGGATTCGGGCCTCCTGGGGGACAGGCTTAAAGGAATGAAACAGTGGTCAGGATGTCCTTGAAGACACAAATCTTTCTCATTTTCCACTGTGTCTCCCAAGATTGTTTCCACTCTGAAGTGAATCAGCAGTGACACGGTGCTTGGCAGCGATGCTTCTTCCTCTGCAGTCGGCAAGACAGAGCCAGACTGACTGCAGCCTCAAATTTTACTCGTGGTTTTCAAAATAAAAACACGTGGTCAATCCTTTTAAACACACACGCATGCACACACATGCACACACACACACACACACACACACATACACACACACACCCCTTTTGGGATGAAGACTTGGAAATATTTCACTTTACTGGCTCTGTCCTGACTCAAAATTGAGGGGGAAAAAACCCAATATAAAACAATTATTCTTCCCTTCAGAAAAATCATCTCAGGAGGGGGAGATAGGGAAGGGTTTGACAGGTGCAGAGAGCTGGAGGTGCAGCACCAGCGAGGCCCATCCCTCGGTGATGCGGCAAAGACCTGAAGATGGATACAAATATTTCCCAAACACTTGGAGATGGTGTGTGCCTGTGAGTCAGGAAGACAATGGGACAGACGGGATGGAGCCTCCACCGCATGGCCCTGTGCCAGCCTCGGGACAGCTGTGCTGTGTGCAAGAATCACAGCAGCTGTATTTAAACTAGAAATTAATTCTCCTTTTATTTAATGTGCACAGCCTTTCTAGTTAGCAAAAAGGAAGCATTGGCAATTAGGCTGCGTGCATTTCAGGGCTGGAGCTGGACTCACTGTTTTTGTCTGCCACGTCTGTGATCTCTAGCTCTAAGACAGGATGGTGACGGCTTGGCCAGGTTTCCTGAAGAGAGGGTGCTCTCTTGCCACCTTTCCCTTTGTTAGTAGAAGGGAATTTCAGACATGTCCCTATCCCCACTCTGCTGAAGGGATGGCCACAATCTTATTCTCTATAGCGACTGTCTGGTTTTGATTTGGATTGCTGAGGTCAGGCAAGAGAGGGAAGCGAGCGGGAAGCTAAGAAAAGGGAGTAGAAAGGAGAGAAGAGGAGAAGAGAGGAGAGATAGAGAAGATCGAGGCTGCTCTGCCTGCTCAGGCACAAGACACATAACCCTTTTACAGAGACAAAGGGATGAGTCTTCCCCGAGACACTTGGGAAAATGTCTGCTACCTGTCTGCCCATGAGGTGGCTAGAACACTGCCCTGTGGTGAGCTCACAGAGTGACCTGGGGTGGGAGAGGGCAAGCTGGTCTTCCTCTACAGTCCTCATTGCATCTTCCGAGCAACTGGTCTGGAGTCGATACAAAGAGAGAGAAACAGGGTGAGGAGATTGATGGCACCGAGGTCACAAGAAGAACGACGAGACAAGATGGGTGTGGGCGTCCTGGGAAGCTGGCCTCAAACTCAGATTCTCAAAGAGAAACCCAAAAGTCATCCACTACCTCCACGAAAACAGCATCTTCCAGATATGCATGAGCTCAGAGACCTGCAGCACACACAAGGCCTACACAAGTTCCAAGCAGACAAGATCCCAGGGCCGAGAAGGGAAGCAGACACTGCTCCACGCTGCATCAAGAGGCCATTTATAACTGATACTTGCTGGAAAGGGAAACTAGCTTTGTCCCATGGGATGTTACTGGGTGTGTCAGCTGTACTCCATGCCTAGGGTAGCCGACTGACAAGCATTCCATTGTACTCCCCTCCCCCCATTTTTGTGGATCTTTTTACTTTTGAGAGAGAGAAAAAACCATAAAGCTGGGTGGTTAGGGAGGCAGAGAGGATCTGGAAGGAGTTGGAGGAGGAGCTGCAAACTGAAAGGCATGGAATGCCAGACAGCCTGGGGCCTGAGTTCCTTACGGTCACAACAGCTTCTCTAAGGGACACCTCTGCTTCTGTGCTACACACAGAGCACACCCCCTCTCTGGTTAGAGGAATTTAAAAGACCTCCTGAGCAAGTAGCCAGCCCTCTACCTGAGAAAAGAGAAGCAGGCTCAGGTCTGCTCAGCATCCTTCGAGGCCAGGATAGGATCATGAGGGAGGGCGGACTACCACTGAGGAGTCACAGGGAGCCAGAGGAGGCAGAACATCCCCTTCCGCTCACTCCCTTTCCCACCTGTGTCTCCACTGGAGCCGCCCAGAAGTCGGAGGCAGAGGCTCTGTGAGGAGCAAGGCCCCACAATAGCATCCAGGAAAGATGGGTGGTGTCAGTTATATTGAGGTACAGAAGGCAAGTGACATCAACTCACAGGCAAGGCTGATGCTAACACTCAATACAGGTATTTAAAACACAGAGTACCTCTCCATGCCTAACTTCCCTGACAGCCAATTGTGCCATTTTCAGAGTCATGGTTTATGGTTACATTTAACATGTGTGCCCAGAGATACTTTACTCATTTCCTAGCAAAATTCACAGCACTTTTCTTTCTTAAAAATAACTCTTAAAAATTATTTTGTATGTATGAGTGGTGTACGTGTGTACATGTGTGTTTTCACATGTAGGTGGCATGCATGTATGTGCACATGTGTGGAGGCCAAGGGCTGAATCAGATGTCTTCTTTGGTTGTTTTCAGGTTATTTACCGAGGCAGGGTCTCTTGCCTACCCCCTCCTCAACACCTGCTTCCCCGCTCTTCTCCCCTTTCTAGTTCTGTGGCACATGCCTGTGCTCACACTCCTGTAAGGCAAGCAGGGAGCTGAGGAGTCCAGGAGAGTTGGAGCACCAGGAAGGTTCCCGAATGGAGACAGATAGTCCACCAGAGGCCCAGAGAGACTAGACCAGTCCAGGGAGGGGACAGAACTGACGCAGGGCTGGGAGCAGCTGCCTCTCCCAGATACATATGAGGAGCCTCTGGGAGAGGGTGAGATAGCCCCGGAACAGGAGGCTGGGTGAATGGACTAATTCTTCCGAAGCCCCATGCTTCTGCTCCTTCCCATACCCACTCTCAGCCTTTGTATGTGTCATTTTAACCCTTAGATATAGTGCCACTTCCAATCTCTTCATATGCTGGTGTCATACTTCCAGGAGCAAGTGGCTGCGCCAGCAGTACATGTATGTTCAGAGCTAACACTGAGGCTGCTGTGTACATGGCCAGAGAAGCGCTGGTGGGAAGCTAATCTTACAGCTCAGAAACAAGGCACTGACATGAAGAGGGGCGCCCCAGAATCATATTCCGGTGGCCTGCTAGTCATGATCGCCCCTTGGTGCAAACAGCACCAAGCTCAATTGTTCAAGGAGCTGGCCCTGGGCCTGTGCCCAGGCCTGGGCTTGTCTTGGGCTGCCAGTCATGGTTGCCTTTCCTTCTTAACCGAACTGGTCAGTGACTTTGTCAGTTGACTCAAAGGTGTCTGTTTGTAAACAGAAGAATCAGGCTTTCTTTCAAAAACGAGATAAAGCATTTTCTCAGGACCTCAACGAGATTTCTAGATGGTTCCAACTTTTGTTTGAATCCTTCCCGTTGGTTAGCAAGCAAACTTAGGTACTTTGGGGATAGAATTCTGCTGGACTCCAAGAGTCCTGAGTCTAGTCGGTTGGAAGATATGTCCTGAGCCAGCATGGCAGGAAGGACTCACACCCATTCTCCACCCAGGCTGGGCTCAAAGCTTGCTACAGCTTCAACCCATTTCCTTTGATCTTGTACCAAGTTCGTGTGCAGCTGGGGGACATCACGACGTAGGGTGTCTCTTTAGTTCTGCCTTGCTTCGAACAGAGGGGCTGAAAAGCAAATGAGGCTGAACTGTTGCATGTGGGCATACAAAGTTGATCACCTGCAGCAAGAAAGACTCCCCAATAGCTGAAGAGGTGCTTGTCCCCCAGATGGCCACTGTCATGTATGTCCAGGGTCTTACAGTGTGGTGAGGAAGCAGTCTCTCCAAGAGGCAGACATGGGGCTGGGACTACAGTTCTTTTCATCCACTGTTTCGACCTCCTCTAATAGACTTTACTTGAGCAAAGGCATGAGGGTTCTAGTGCTTTCTACAAGTCTAAGACCACACAGTCAGAATCACTTTGAATCTCCTGAAGTATTTGTTTTTAGTCAGAATCACTTTGAATCTCCTGAAGTATTTGTTTTTCCAGAAAACAATCAGTCATAGTATGCTTGCCACGTTTATAGACCTGTCATGTCCTCTGACCGGCTAACCAACAGAAAAGCAGATCATCCTCTTTGCACACACAGACCTCTCTCTCT
>NW_004949116.1:4401094-4408668 GCF_000317375.1 Microtus ochrogaster
GAGGAAGAAGACAGTGCACATACCAGGAACACCTGTTGGACGGGGCACTTGCAAGAGTGGTGATACCTTGCTTCCTGTGATCTTTTAGCTTCTGCCCTCCAGCATCCAGAGGTCAGCCTCCCTCCCACCCTGCTCTTCGATCACGTCCATGTCTAGTTGCTGATGGAAGCCTTATGCATTAAACTCTCTCTATGGGTCTCATTTCAAGAGAAAAAAATCACTTACCACAATGACACAGGAGCCATCCTGAAGTGAAGAATAGGCCCGCTTGCCTGTCTGCTCATCCCTTGCGAGGCCACATACCCAGAAGGAGCACCTGAGAGCCTTTCTAATTGAGCTGTTTTCTGAGGCTAGCCTTGAGTAGACTGGAGAATGGGATGAGTGGAAAGTGCCATTAGCAGGGATGGTGATGTGGGCAGAGCCACTGGGCGAGCAGCTTTGCCGCAGGGCTGTCAATCCTGGCATTCACTCAGTCCCTTCTAGAGGGACTGAGTACCATGGAAGGGTCACACAGAGACATCATGAAAGTGCATGTCTGCCACAGAACACTCCACTAAAGCTGCCACTGTGGAGTTCAAAGACATCTTTAAAACAGATATTGGACATAAGGGGATATTGTCCAATAACAGATATTGGACAGTCCCACCGCAGAGTCAGGTCTGCCCCGTGCGTGTGCTGACTTTCCCGCCTTCTCTGAGCCAAATCATTACAATTTTTCTTAGGACTTCAAGCCATATTTTGGTTAAAAAAAAAGAAACAACAACAGTACAACAGTACCATACAGAAATTGAGTAGAGATTTGACAAACATGGGTTGGGCTGTATGAAACTACTTTAGGTTATTGAAGTACTGATCTTTACAAAGGAACATGACTTTTAATAGAAAACCAAATAAAAGGCAATATAAAAATTACAGACTACTATCACTTTAAAACAAAATTACAAATAAAATATGATCGTGACAGTGAGGGAATAAGATACCATGACTAAGCAGATGGCAAGAACACTGTGAAGGGGACATGGATGCCATCCATCACCTCAGCAAGTCAAGGGCATCGGTGGACACTCGTTTGAAGTTATAGCAGTAATTTCTAATGAAAGTTACTTGCAAAATAGAAAGGAGAAAAATATGTATAAATAGATCTTTTAGGACCGAGGATGGAGCTCAGTAGTAGCACTTACCTAGTGTTCCCAAAGTCCTGGCTTCAATCTCCAGTACTACTCCAGAATAGACTATGTAATAAATCCCAGCAAACATCAAAACACTGAATTTGCTTAATATGCTAGTATTTGGTTATGTTTATTTTCTTCAAACAACATAATTTTGTTTTCATTTATGGTTGAATGAAACTCTGTTGTGACTACACATTACACACACACGTGCATGATTACACCTTTCTCATGCACACATACACACAAACACGACAGAGAAAGCAATCACGCCTTCACATCAAAAGGAACACAGTGTGCACATGTTTGTAAGCACACTTCAGCAGAAATGCTATCTAAACACTGTCAAAACCTGGAAAACATCTAGTCTGAATTTCATATGCATGTGGATGTCTCCTAATATCAACCTGAGGTATGTGTTAGAACTGGAATCGACTTCCCATGCACACACGTCCTTGTCAGAGTCGTCACCGTTTCTTGAATGGCAGTGCCCTCCACCTAGCTATGAGAGTCAGAGCTCTAGGAATGCCCTTCTTCTCTCCTCCCTCCCCTTCCCTTCTCCCCCACAGCCAGTCCCCATGCATGTCCTCCTGGCTCACCAGACAGCAGTCCTCTTCTACCTTTCTGTAATTGTGATCTGCCCTCTCCTAAGTGATGCCTGGAACTGGCACCTTCTCTTTACAAACTCCACACCAGGCCCAGAGTCATCTCCAAGACTGTGAATGAGGTCCTGCTCCCTCTTCCCCACCCCGGGATGCACTCACACCGAGCAGGGCTTTGGTTTGCCTAGGCTTTAGTAGAGGACCGTGCGGAGGCTCTGAGGCACATGGGTTTAAACACACAGTTCAGTAAGTCTTTCCCCCTCCCCAGGCAACTCCACTGTGAAGATGCCATCTCAGTGGCCTCCAGTCTCCACCCTAAACAGCGGAAGTGAGTTTCCCACAGCTCTGGAAGCTGCTGAGTCCAATTAAGGCAGATTGATGATAGGTACAGGCTGCCTCCTGTTCAGGCCTTCTCTGTGCCTACAGAGCAGGTGGGTCACAGTCCAGAGGAGGAGACACAAGGCTGAGAGATAGATGCTTTTCTCAGGGAGATGTGAGAAAAACCCCTATCCACCCCAGACAGAGTGCTGACAACAGACCGAAGAAACCATCCCACCCAAGCTGAGCTTGGGGAGCCAGTGAGTTGTCTATTGAGGTTAATCCAAGAGTGTGAGAGAGGGGTTTCTTACAGGAGCATAGGTGACTCATGGGTAGCTACATCACCAAAAATCCACCCAGCCTGGAGAAAACTTTCAAATCCACCACCACCACCACAGTCCTCAGTACAGCATGAAGTCCACCCCACCAAAGCATCTCCTCCCTGCTCACACAGCCTGCGGGAGGCCTTGGGAGCCTCTTCTTCCTCTTTCTTTACAGTTCTTGGAACATTCTTGAATTTCAAAAACCATCCTCCTCTCCCCCAGGAGGAAACATCTCGACCGTCACATAACAGATGTCAGAATGCACACTGAGTATGCAGACGGAGGCAGGGCAGTAACTGCAGGTGCAGTGGCTGCCGTGCCAGCCTGGGCTCTGGGAGGAGCTAAGAGCAGAGCTACAACTCCAGCTCCTTAGGCTCATGGCACACCAGATAAAAAGTGCTTCCTACAAATGTGCTACCATCACCTGGGAGAAGACAGGGGTGGCGGCTACACCCTGCACTGCTGACTGTGAACCGTCATCATTACATGGCTCCGTTTGGCCCTTTGTTCACATTCGTGTACAGGCAGAAGTCATGCAGCCATGCTCTTCCCTGGGCTCTGGGACCAGGCTGCCCTGTCCCTGTGCTTGCCTCTAGTGTTCTGTGCACTGGGATGCTCTTTCAGCTGTGCGTCAGTCGCCACCCTCAGGCTGGGTCTGAAGACTTAACAGACACCATTTATGCTAGGGCTGGGGCAATGGCTGATGGGTAAAGTGCCTCCCATGTAAGCATGAAGACTTGATCCCCAGCACCTGTGTTAAAACTGGGCACAGAGAGAAACATCAGTAACTCCAGCCCTGGGGATGGGGGCAGAAACAGGCAGATCTAGGGCCTTGATGGCCAGACAGTCTGGTTGAAACAGCTTACTCTCGGTTTGGTAAGAGACCATAGTCTCAAAACATAAGACAAAGGAGCAATTGCGGAAAATACCCAGTGTTGACCTCCAGCCTCCACTCATGTTCACATGAGCAGAGCACTTGCATGTATACACATAAACACACACTCATACACAGAACATGTCAAACATTTATACACTCATACACATACATACACAAATACACTCATATACACAGCACACACATATAACCACACACATAAACATACATATACACAGTCACACATGTAAACATACACATACTCATCATACTTGTACATATACAAACATACATATACACAACACGCATATATACATATACATAGAATCACACACGAACACATATAAATATACAACACACACAATCATACATGTAAACAGACATATGTACATATACACACATTTATACATACAATCTCAGATGCTCACAAGCAAGTACACACTCATACACACAACACATAATCACACATGTACATACATAGCAATACACACATGCATACACACACACACACACACACATACATGCACCATTTTTTCTGGCTGTGGTGATGCATATCTATAATATCTGCCCTCAGGAGGAGGAGGAGGAAGACAGATCACAAGCTCAAAACAAACTCTTCAGCTAGTTCCCAACCAGCCTGAGCTGTATAGAAAGAACCTGTCTCAAAACCAAGGACTTGGTCGAAGCTCAAATTGTAGTAGACTTGCCCAGCATGTGCAAGACTCTGGGTTCTGTTTCTGGAGGGGAACTTCCTCTCTAAAAAGGATGTTTTGTGTGCTGTTTAGTTTTTATTGTCACCTTGACACAAACTAGACTCGAGAAGAGGGAAACTCCATTGAAGAGCTGCCTCCATCGGATTGGCCTAGGGCCATGTCCTTGATGGTGAAGTGAAAATGGACATGGGTGGGTCCAGCACACCGTGGGTGGTACTACCCTAGATGGGCGGGCTTTGGAGATAGGAGAAAGCTAGCCAAACAAGTCAGACAGCAAGTCAGTAAGGAGCATTCCTCCATGCTTCCTACCTTGAGTTCCTACCCTGACTTACCTCAGTGATGGACTATGGCCTGGAAGCATAAGCCAAAGAAATCCTTTCCTCTCCAAGTTGCTTTTGGTCATGATGCTTATCAAAGTAATACAAAGCAGACTAGAATACACCGATAAGCAAGTCAGGGAGTCTACTGTTCTCACCTTTGTCTAAGAATGCCTTGCTCTTAGGATAGAAACAATTGGATCAATTGGGCACCAGCACTGCTGCTTGGACATTGCAATTATCCAGAATATATCCATTGCTTGGACCAGGGTCCCATTGTCCCAATTTCTGGCCTTTTTGCTTTGGACAGATAACTTGCCTCTTGTGCCTTAGTTTCTCATCTACACAGCTGAGTCATTGACAGCATTTCTTCCTGAATGATTGTGAAGATTCCCTGAAGTTACTATGACTCAGCACTGAGAACAGCACCTGGCATACGGCATACAGTAAACACTGAATAAACGGTGTTCTGGACTGTTCCCCATGTTGCCTGCCAACAAGAGTGGGCTGTTGGTGTAACTACAACCCCGTTGCTGCTACTGATTCATAGTGACTGGTAAATGCTTTCTGGTTATGAAATTACTTTAAGTGCATGTGGTCTCTTTGTCTTTAAAATTAGTATTACTTTTATGGGCATATATAATTCATTGTATGTAATAAGTTCCTTTCAGGTGTATCATTATCACACACTTGGACAATATGCACAGCCCATGTCTTCTCTGTCTTCCCTCCGGCCTTTCAGCTCATCCTTTTCCCAGTCTCCCTTTACTTTCATATAGTATGGTTTATGTATCTATATAAAATCTGGGACCCACAGGTGAGAGAAATCATGTGTTTATCTTTTACATGATCTTTAAAAAGTTTGATCTGAGCAATCAGGTATTATCTGTTAGCTAAAACTGCTTGGGTGACACCTGCAGATGCCCCTTGTTCAGCCCTGTCCCCCTGGCTTATCTGGCTGGCCCTGTCTCCTGCTTTAGCTACCAGGGACTATGAACTGAGGATCAAGCCCTGTGATGCTAGTTATTAGTGAACATAGTGGCCCATGAGGGTGTGGAATGGTTATTATCTGAACTCAAAGAAAATAAATACGAAATAGCTTTGGGACGTTACCTGGGATCAGAAGACCAAGCAACTCTCGGTGCCCTCCTACCTCGAGCCCCAGTAAGATGGAGCCTCATCTCCAGCCCATAAGAAAATCTTGACAGCAGCATCACCAGGAAACCTGCACTCCAGAAGAACCAAAAAGTCTGCACTCTGGAGGAATTTCTAAGAATTTTTACACTATGTCCCTAAGCAAGGACTAGTGGAAACATCAGGGTGAAGCAGGGTGGAATTTTCTGGACCATGCCCTGGGACCTTCCCATTTCCCAAACTCCTAAGCCATTATTCAAAATTTCAAGGACATTTGGGATGCATTTAAAAAACTTGAAGGGTATTATTAAAGTTGTTCATTGACTGTAAAATGCCACCCACCACAAGGCCCTCAGAACTGTCCATGGTGTGTGGTAGCATCAGTAGAGCTGTTAGAAGGCACCACAGTTAGAGGCAAGACCATACGTTCTGAAGCATAGTGTTTCTGTGTGAACAGTCAAGGTATGGCCATTGCAAAGAACAGTTTGTGTCCATACCCTGGGGGCAGATGGAGATGTTTGACTGGCCTTATACAGAGATGGAGGATCTGTCCTCTTGGTCACTGAGTGACTACAATTACTACCTGCCTTAATTGGGAACAATGTATACTGTGTGCATGCCACCATGTCTAGGGTAATAGGGCTATTAGTTGTGTCCAGCAATATCTTAGACAAAGTGAGTGTTTCCCCAAAGAGCAGGTTTATTTTTTTTTTTTTTTTGCTTAGGCTAAGTGCCTGTGTATCAGATAATGACAGGGAGATTTGTGAAGCTGCCCACCATGAATAGAGAAAGCCTGCAACTCCAAGAGTGATGGCCCTGGATTTTCAAAGGTTCAGATCTGGTGGGAGGGTGCAAGTTCACCAGGGAAAGGCCTGAGCTGTTGCTAATTCTTGTCCCACCTCCACCAGGTTCCATGCCACTAGCCCAGGTGATTATCCATTGGCAGCCAGATCCTTAGCTCTGACCATCATATTCTTCCCATATGGCAACTGACACAGAGGTCTTTTGGCATCAGAGCTTTGCAGAATGCAAGAGGGGCTCAGGGAAGTACTGTGTGCTCATGGTATTATATATCAGGGTCATGATGCTGCATGCCCACCATACATCAATCAGGTTCACAGCGTTTGGGAAGGACAGGGCTTGTCATGGCCTTGTGCTCACCATTGACCTCCTTTGCATCTTTGAGTTAATGACTGCAGGCAGGGGAGACAATGACATCAGGATAGGTGTCCCTTCCAGTACAGATGGATTACTGTTCTTTTCTCCTACAAGGGGGACAGCATAACCAGATGGCCAGTGAGTAGCTGGTTAGCACCCTCAATAGATAGCTTTGATGGAATACAACACCAGCTTCTGTTGCAGTCATGATGCCAGAACTAGATACTAGATCAGCCCAGGAAGAGGGACCCATGCCTGGCACACATGGGATTTCTGCTTGACCACTTCTACCTCTATGGTTATGTTCCATTGGGTCAGTTCTCTGGTGACCATTGCATGAGCAGCTAATGTGGCCTTTTGGAATTAGAGGTCTGCTTTAGACTTAGCACCCTTCCTGGAGGCGTGTGTTCTATCAGTGTGAAATCTCCTTAAAGATGTATTCACTTCATGCTGGCTCCCCTGTGGGTGCTACCCAAGGCTTCCTCCTTAGACTCCAATTCTTCCTTCCTTGTTGTTCAGGTCTTCCTTCACTGCCTGATGCCCAAGTGGCTGGTTCTCCTGGGATATGTGATGCCAGGAGTCACTGGGCATCCCATGTGCATCTCTCTTTAGACTGTCTCCAGTCACCCTAGCTTTTTGTTTTCTTTGTTCCTTGATTTACTAGCATAAGTGACAGTAGAACCCTTTCGGAAGTGTCAGGGCATCGTGCCTACCTCATTACCAGGGGACCCTCTCCATGGGCCCGGCTTCTCCCTCAGCCAGAGACTGCAGGTCTGGAACTAACTCAGATCCAGAAACATGAGGGATGTGATTATTTTTGGACTAGAGCAACTGCTCTCGCAACACTTGTGTGCGTGTGTTTGTGTGTATGTGTGTGTGTGTATGGGGGTGAGGGCTCATGTATTTGCAGAGGCTGTGTATGCTGCCCTGTGTTTGTGTGTATGTGTGTGTGTATATGGGGGTGAG
>NW_004949116.1:4408768-4414049 GCF_000317375.1 Microtus ochrogaster
TGTGTATGCTGCCCTGTGTTTGTGTGTGTATGTGTGTGTGTGTGTATATGGGGGTGAGGGCTCATGTATTTGCAGAGGCTGTGTATACTGCCCTGCCACTTTGCTTCTTTCCTTGATCTCTCACTGAACCTGGAACCAATCAGCAACCAGCAAGCCCCAACGACCCTCCTGACTCAGTCTCCCCATTCCAAAGCAACTGGGGCTACAGACACATGCAGCTATACCCAGATTTTTACACTGGTACCAGGGATCCAAGATCAGGCCCTTACATTTGCACAGCAGGTGTTCTTACTACCTAGGCCACCTTTCCAGCGACCTAGGGACTTATTAATACTGCTCATTTATTTTGAAAAGATTCACTATTACCATTTTTGAATGTCTCTACTGTTTGACTTCTGCTTTGTGGATGGATGTTCTTTGTTATTCTTTCTTTCCTTTCCGCTGGTTTTATTTTATTCTTTGTTTGTCTCCTTACAGCCATAGTTGAGGTCTTCCCCATTGTCTAACACTGCACTGGAAGCTGCGAATATTCTTCACCATCCTCTCTGCACAGCTTCAGCTGCACCACACCTCTGTTCGTCCACTAAGGGCATGCATGTGGATGCATGTGTGATGCATATGTGTGTGTGAGCATGCTTGAGAATGTGTGTGTGTGTGACCGTGGTGTAGGTGCTACAATGCACATGTGGAGGTCAGAGAACAATCTCTGGGGTCAGTCCTTGCCTTCCACTTTGTTTGAAACAGGGTCTCTCTTGTTCACCACTGTGTATACCCAGGTAGCCAGCCCATGAGCTTCTGGGCATTCTGGGATTCTCCTGTCTCCACCTCCTATCTCAACACAAGAACACTGGGATTGCGGACACAGGATACCATGCTCGGGGGTCGTATGTGTTCTGGGAAACCTAGAACTCTAGATCCTCGTGCTTGCAAGGCACATGCTTTACCCACTGAGCCATCTCCCCAACCCAAAGCGGGATTTTGATACTGTGATATGATGTCTGGATACACGGTCACATATCCTGGGGACACATCATGAGGGAAGGTGGGGAAATAAGGTTCTGGGTCCTCATCTTGCTAAGGGTGGAATACAGCTGCTTGCTCACTGGTGTGACTGGATTTAAAGTCAGTTGCTGATGCAGAGGTACCACAGGTAGCTGTCCTGGAGGCTGGCTTTTACTCATCTGTTGTCAAATGTAAAAATCCTTTGAGTTGTCACAGCAACCAGGCTGGTGAGCCAAAAGGAATTGTGTTGGATCCCGATTTCAGATGCTCCAGGGTAGTGCTAATCCCCTTCTCTCCTAGAAAGCAAGGGTGTTTTCTAGTTTATGCTCTTGAGGGGTTGGGGCACTTTGAGGGCCCCCCTGTAATTCTCCCTACTACAAAAGTTTTGTTTCCATCAGCCAAGAGACTAGTGCAGAGATTCTACCAACTACCAACTGTGTCTCTTAAATTATAACCTTGAGGACAGGTGAGAGAACCATCAAGGTGGGTAAATCCACTGCCTTGGTGATCCCCGGGAATATTCCTTGTCCTGTTGTGCTAATCTGGATTCTGATGTGTGGGGCTCTCACACAATGCCTTGGGAGTTCCTCTGTCCCTGGGGGTCTCTGTTGAAATAGCCCTCCAATACACAGTGACTAGGTAAACTGACGCAGGTCCCGCTCGAGAAGCATGAGGACCTTTCCTCTTGTGGCCCACAGGGTGTGCGGTTGTGAGCAGTGAGTGAATTTTTATTTGGGCAGTTGATTGTTCCATTCTTGCTGGCTTTTGGTGGTGTAAGTTAAGTGATGCCTTTGAAGACTTCCCACTTACCTTGTCCTGGGAGCACTGTGTCCCATCAGACACCGCCAGAGCTCTCTGGGGGCTCGGTTATCTCGGCTGCTACTCTGTCCTTTACATCCACTGTGGCTACTGTGTCCACTTTGTTTCTGGTGTTCGGCACTCAACAGCTCCCCAGTTACTGTACGGTATTGTCATGGGCATTGCTGTTGGCAGCGTGGTTAGTTCCTGGTGAAGGGGCCTCAACAGCAGGGAAGAGAAGTGGCACTAAGCCAGGGTGGGAGGGTAAAGAATGGGTGTGAGTTTGCAAGGGAGGCCTCTCCTCCCACCCTAGGGCAGGCTGCAGGCATGGAAGTAAGGCCTGATTGGGGCACCCCTCTCCCAGCAGTCAGGGAACAGAACCCCCCCTTCACTCCCAGGGAGCACTCTCTACCTCAGGGAAGCAGCTCCTTCTGCTGGAATGAATCTGGAGGCAGGGAGCTCTTTGGACCCACTGTTCCTACAGACAAAAGACTGGGTGACCCTTTTGCTGGGGATTGAGAGGGTCTGGGAGGAGCAGCTCAGCATCCACTCTGCCAGAGCTCAGCACCATCCTGGGGGGCTGGAGTTCACGCTCAGAGATGGCCAGATGTGCTTATTGCCCTCGATATTTTGTCCTTCTTAGGATGAAGTTGCCTCAGTTAAAACTAATCTCATCACTATGCAGGTGATCTTTTCTATGTACCCCTTCTGGCAATCTCAGGGCCTCGGGGATAACTGAGACTACCCACCCTAAATGCCTCGGCAATGCCTGGCCCCGGGCATAGCACTTCAGTGACCCCTCTTGTCCTTAACATTAGTGATGCCTTCTGGTCACCATACTCTGTTGTGTTCTCTCAAAGGTATAAGCACAGCTCTTGGCACAGCGCTAGCCACATACAGCCTAGGCCATGGGGTGTGTTCCCAGCACTCCAAATGAAAAGTGAGGTTGTGCCCTGGAGACTGCTCATCTAGAAATCCTGTCAGCCTCATTCTCCCCAGCTCTGAGCTGGCCACAAAAGCATCCCCTGAAGTGGTAGTGTCTGAGACTGTCCAAGGGCTGAGTTCTGCACCAGTGCAGAAGCAAAGATGGACAAGGATTGGAAGTCAGATGTAGGTCTCCTCTAAATACTAGCCTGGACAGCTCTGAGCTCAGAGATTAGGGGGCACTTCTGCATGCCCTGTGCTTACCTCTAGGGCAGCCCCTTGTGATTAGGTACCTTTATGTTTTGTTCCTGTGAGACCCTGGGGAACTAGACAGAAACCATTGTGAGCAGTCAGGAGGTGGTGAGGGAACAAGGCCACCATGCCACCTGGAGCCTAGAAAGTCTATTTCACTGATGAGGATATACCATACAGACAATTCCATAATCCAAAACTCATTCTGCATACTTTTCTATGTGGTCCATTGGCACTGCCAACTTTGGCCTTTGGGAAAGTTGATTCCTTCGCACACCTCCTCACCACCAAGTCACAAGTCTTCAGAGCAGATCCTACAGATCAATTCATTTCCATCAGTTTTACTACCAGGATTTTAGCAAGAAGAGCTTGTCAGGAATTTTCTAGTGGATGCTGATGGCTGTCTGATGGCTGAGGGGAGTAATTAGGCCATTTAGTAAGTAAGCCGCAGCATGAGCTAAGGTTGACAAGGCCGACAAACTGTCTGCCTGGGCACAAGGGAGCAGAGAGGCCGGGACACTTACCATCAAACAAAATCAAAGCACTTCTCTGTCGCTGACCCTTAAATTAAGATATTCTAGAGCTAACTGTCCTTCTGCGCAGTAGGCAGACAGCTCCGCTCGTCAGAATTAGTAGAATGTCCACATGAACTTGAAGCTAATCCACCCCACCAAGGCCTGCAAGAACCTCAACAAGTCTACATAATAAACTCTTTGTGTTGGGCAATATGAAATGGATTGTTTTAAAGCAATCATGTTTAGGTTAGCAAAGGGAAAAAACGACTTCCTACTGAGAGTGATTTTCTGAACAAAATTAAATACTATAAAGCCATATTATTAAATTCTGTCAGAAAGGTATTAATCTTGTTACTTTGGCATGGAAGCTGTGGTTCTCCATAATTATGGATCACTGTAAACTTGACCTCTTCAGTGGTCTCACGACCAGCATGTAGCAGAGGCTGGGAGTGGGTCAGAGAAGTCAGAGTTAACCATAGCAGCACGTGGGTTGGATTAGACCCTAAACTTCAACCAGGCATTAGGCTTGGGACATTTGTGCTTAAACATGTGTTGGAAGCCACAATAAAGGCAAAGCATGCTTTATGCACACACGCACATGGGAAACACACAGACTATGTGCACACTCAGCCAATGCAAATGTGCATCACACACACTACACCTACACACACCCCTCAAAGACAGATGGCATTCACATGCACTGAGCACACTCACTGTACATACAACTATTAGTTATACATACTTACACTATCCCTCCATGCACTGTTCTCTGTACACACTATATGTGTATTTCACACACACTGCACACCCACTGTTACATGTCCTCACGCATTAACACCTCACACATGTATTGCACACACAAACTATTACACACACATGCTGCTACACACGAACCACATACATCCTCTGTTAGGCACATTTACACCACATGCCCATGGCAAATACACACAGCATACATACTGTATATGCACGTGCACTGTTATATATACATCACCCTTCCATGGCAGCCACGTATTGCATACACACTGTATACACATGTGCACAGTTATACATATGCATAACAAGCACACCATGTGCTGCCACACACTCCACATGTTCTTTTCTTTTTCTCTATCTTCATCTGAAACCTGCTTACAGTATGTAACAGGAGCTTGGTCTTTCCTCAGGACACAGAAATTACGTATGTCCTCTGCCATATAAAATAGCTTCCAGCCAGGCAGTGGTAGCACACACCTTTAATCCCAGCACTTGGGAGGCAGAGGTGGGTGGATCTCTGTGAGTTCGAGACCAGCCTGGTCTACAGAGCTAGTGCAAGGACAGCTCCAAATGCTACAGAGAAACCCTGTCCCGAAAAAAACTAAATAAACAAGTAAATAACTAAATAGATGAAATGGCTTCCCACACTCGAAGCTGGTGAGCGCTCTAGGCTCTTCCAGGAGCAGAAGTCACTAAAGTCAATAATGTCACTAGGATTTGCCACCTTTAGAGACAGGCAAAGGCTAATCTTCCCACACAGGACCATGCTGCTCAAGGTACAGCATGGTTAATCCTCAGCACAGGTCTCTGAGGTGCACGCCACCACCGTACCATCCTTCAGAGAAGGAAACAGAGGCACAAGAGACAAGGTCCAGCTATCGTCTCAGTCAAGCATCAACACCACATTCACTAGCAGCCAACCACTGAGGACTGTGGCCTGCTCAAGTTCAGGCAACAGAAACTCCTTCCCACCAAGGTTCCCCAAGGCTTCATATCCAGACTCTGCTGCACTCTCCACCCAAGCCCTGTCCTCC
>NW_004949116.1:4414515-4419906 GCF_000317375.1 Microtus ochrogaster
TACACTCCTGTGCTGTTGCTCTTCCTCTTTTTCTCGGAATCTCCTTCCTTTCTCCCCAAATGGTTCATGGGCAACACCATCACCAAAGGTAAAATTAGGTCACTGCCCCTGCTCCTTGCCATGATCTCCACATCCTAACACCCCCTCCCTAACCTCTCTGACCCTTACTACTGGAGGAGAACACAAAGGACATTATATGGGAAGGTTAGTGCTGTAGCAAATGTAATCCTTAGACACACTGGCCTATGGACATCACAGTTATTTGGCACAAACTAAGAGGCTCTGGGAAGCCTATGATGGGTGTATAGGGTTGGATATTTGGTCCTTGGCAGAGCATTCTCTTGCTTCTCGCACCGCTCATGGTCACCACATCCTCTGGCTCGTGGCCTGCCTTATGGACTAGTAATTATGGGGTGGCTCTCTGTGTCGTGAGATGCTTAGCAATGCTGTCAGTGTGTATGCACTGACTACTAAACAGGCTAGCTCCCCTAGCAATTGCTCTGCTGCTTTGATGTGGCTCCACGGACCCGCACCCACCTTTTACAAAATGCTGACCTTGGTGGGATTCAGAACGTGGAATGTCCATCCCTTCAGAAGTGGGATGTAGTTCAGGATGCACGGCTCATAAACTAACACAAGATTGCACACCCTAAGTGTCTCACCAGCCGTATGAGTTATAAGACCTTGAGTTCGACCCAATCCTACTGCGTCCTGAAGGGATTTTCTGTCTCATTTGTGCTTCTGAAAATTTAACTTTCTGATCTCTAGGCTCAGAGGTCTGTGGACACCACAGCAGGTATGATGACATCTGCGTGAGGAATCCCCTGCACTCTGGAAACCTTTGTTTCCCCCGATGCAGACACAACATGCACTTAGGAAACACTCTGTCTTCAGTCCCAGAGGGCTCTGAGGTTTAGACCAAGGCAAACTCAGTGGCTGTGGCCTCTACAACACTGGTTGGTCCCCAAGCACATTCATTGGTGAGTCCTTGGCGAGGCTGAGGGAAGCTCTGTCCTATACTTCAGCCATGCCTGCAATCTCTAGCTCCATCCCTGGCCGACTCAAGGGAAGTCCTCTTCTTTAAAGAGCCCATGTGTTCAGTGCCTGGAACAGTATCCATCCATGGGATAAGTGTTCCAATTATGCCTACTGGTCAAATGCTGATGTGGGAGATGGTGGCATCAAAGGGACCAATGCAGTCTGCTGATGTACGCCGTGTGTTAATTTAGAAAGAGAGGTAGCTTTTTTCTTGGCAAAAACCATTGCGTAAGCATGTGTTTAGTTTCTGTCATTAATAGCATTCTTATAGAGATCAGCTCTTAGACTCCCCAGGGTACTTTCCTGGGTTCCTTGTGCTCAATGGAACTAGCATATACATAGAGTGATCCATAAGACTAAAGCTTGGTTCATCATAGGTGTCAGTCAAACTTCTATAACGATAGGGTCAGGAAGATGTCCTCCCTGGCGGTGTTCTCAATTCCTCGCTACTGCTGGAGCAGCAATGCCTGGCTATGTCTATGTCCGATGCTTGCCAGGGAAGTATCTACTCCAGGCTTGTTCCCCAAAGGACCACACCTTAGATCTAGTAGAAGTGGGGTCAGGATTCTACTTATCAGAAGTCCTCCCGGGAACACATGTGCAGATATTACACTTACAGGACTATCAGAGTGTGGGCTACCTGTCCCCTGAATGTTGAGGACATTAGAGGAGAGGTATTGATTCTGATTTGCAGCCAATTAGGAAAATTCAGTGATGGAGAGAAACTACGCAAGGAAATTGGGAAAAACTGTAGGAAATTGGAAAAGAGTGTAGAAAAGCAGAGAAAAATAGAAGAGGGGTGCAAAAATAGGAAAGAAGAAAAAATGAAAGGGGTGAGGGTGGGAGGTACCCTAGGGCCCACAGTGAGGTGGGACGGGCACTTCACACACACACACACACACACACACACACACACACACACACACACACACACACCTACCCCATGAGTCACCCCACTGTCACACTTATTCTGGCAACAATCACACATGGTGGCTGCTTATATTAGATCTTTGTTATAACTGGATCCCTTCCTGCGGTTGTGATGGGGAAGGGATCCCACTCCAGTACCCTGGGCCATCACCTTCTTCTTCTGTTTCCCAACATTTCAATTCTATAGCTTATTCCCAAGCTCTGGGACATCTCCTTGTGGGCCAACTGCAGACAATGTGTTTCAGGCTCTCTTTTCCTGGGGACAGTGGAAATTCAGGAGACATCTGGACTTTGTGGGTTACATCCTTGAAGGGTATCCTGAGCATTGCACTTGACCCCAACTTCAGAACCCCACAACCCCAATCTGAGAACCCTAAAAACTCCAGTTAAGAGTCCAGTTTCAGAAGAGGCCAACTTTGGAAGGCATGTCAAAGGCCCCAGTCTCTAAGAATGTGAATGCCACCTCCTGAAGATGCCAGGTTGTTCTTGGGATGCAGAGCCCTGGGCACCTCAGCTATGTGCCAGTCCATTGCCTGCTTCCCTGACTTGGTCAGGGCAAATTCACCTTAACAAAGTGTTCTAGTTTGCAAGTGTTACTTCCCTCTCTGGGCCACTGAGCTCTTGATGGGCACTGCTGTCCTTGTTCTCTGTTACCTCTTGGGGAATGCAGAGACATGATGTCATCTCAGGAGATATTTTCAGCTATTTTGGTAGCTTGTGGATAGCATAGGGAAGCCAATGATGAATGTCAAATGACTTATAAAACAGTGATGTTATAGAGCTGGTAAACTGTTGTGAACCATGATGGTATGATTTTCCCTACATCTCCTTGCAGGAGCCTAGTTGGGGTGACATGGACAGTCAGGCTGATGGCTTCCTACCCTACCCTCTCACACCACTCTTGCACAAGTCCCTAGACTTGACCTAAACAACCCTCCATGGCTGATGACTCCTCTCCCTTTAACCTTCCTTGGTTGAAGCAGAGAGGATCATGGGAAACATGGCCTACACAGTCAGTCTCCCGTTTGTGGATGTCATTCATTAGGGCTTGCTTATAGAGAATTGTGTTCCCCACAGTTTTTATGTTTCTTGCTCTTGGTACGTTAGTGTTGAGAGCAAATCCTGACACTCCAGCTGGTGTTTCACGTGCAGGCCAGCTCAATATCGAATGAGCAGAATGCATCCTCAGCCTCTCTCCACCTGGTCGACTTGCTAACACAGTTTGATGTCACACCCAGACTGAGCTATTTTAGTGATCTCCTGGTTAGGTCCCTATGAAAAGAGAGTCAAAAGAGTCCTTGAAGGCTCTTCATTCTCCCCAGCAGGCTTGGAGAGGGGTGCGGGACAGTGGGGGGCAGCTTCTGGGTGTGGGGGCAATGCCCTCTGTGCGGCAGTTGCCAAGTCACCAGACAAGTCTCTTGAGCCATCAATGCTCCGTTCCGCAGCTGGCAAATGGTCCTGTGGTGACATTTATTTGTTCAGGCATATTTTGATATGTGGGGAGAGTGGGGGTTATAAATAGAAAATGGTGGTTTTTCTTTTAACCAACCCAAAATGGTTAAGAGGAGAATTTCTTCAAACCTTCCAGAAAAAAAAAATCAAAACCAAGACAGCAAATCCTTGGGGATGAAGACTGTTCAGGGAAGCTTTTGTTTTGTGGGAAGCAGATCCAGAATAGTGTGTGGAATGGGTAATAAAGGACGAAAGACCCAACGTCAGCCTACCCACAAGAAGAGTCCTGCAGGCGGCAGGATCCAGTCGCCATACTAGAGCAAAACAATGTGTCTACTCCAAACATCCAGATCACTTAGAAAGGTGGATTTAATTAACTGTATGTGGCCAGCGGATGTCAAAGAGCCCAGGAATCCCCAGAGACGGAATGGCGGCACCGTGTGGGTTTGTCCTTGAGCACTGCAGATCCTGAAAGACAGTGCTAAATCCTTCCCTTGGGGTTGCCTCTAGAAGGTGTTTGTTATGCATTTGAAGCAGAAGAGCAAAAAGCAACAAGGGCATATTAATTCACAGTGGGCACGCAGAGCCTCCGAGGTAGGAGATGAAAGGCTGCCTCTTCTCCTCACCTTTCATCCCAAAGTTAACACCTTCAGGAAGCTGGCTTAAAGAGCCGCTGATATCTGAGAAAGAAACCAGAGGCCTGTTATTATATGACTTGTTTTTACATGGACTTTGCCTGGATCAAATCATGCCTTTCTGAACATAACATGCCCTGCCACTGGAGGCAGGAATGGCGAATCTCAGGCAGTGGCTTCCTACAGCACAATCAGCAGTGGCCTGTGTGGTGGTAGCCATATGCAGTCTGCTTGCAACTACCTGTCGAAGGGCTCTTATGAACCAGTCAGTCATGGAAACACAGTATTCACACAACCTTGGTGTGAGGCAGTCCCCTGTATCTCCGCAGAGGCCCAGCCTCACTCAACGCACTCTCTGGCCAGACCATAGGTGGACATATAACTCCCAAGGAAGTGATTTGATGTCTGGTTGCTGAACGCCACCTGGGCTTCCAGTGGGGACAGTTTGTTCAGCGGAAATCAGGGGTCTGGTACTGTTCTGTCTTGTTTACACACAGATCCAATTTCTCAAGTTCAAATTCCAGTAAACTTAGCTGCAGATTCCAATGAGGATGTGTGGGGGTTTATGAAAGGAAAGAGGATAGAGAAGAGATCATCATCACCACCACCACCACCATCATCATCATCATCATCATTGTCATTGTCGTCGTCGTCATTGTTGGGCAGAAACCAACAGGGTACATTCACTTTCATGCCTGGAAAAATGACAGGCTAGCTAAGGCTAGGTCTGCCCAGTTCAGCTGTCACCCAGGCAAAGAATCATGATCACCTCCATGGCCTCTGACATGGAGAAGCCAATGGTTCCTTATCACCTTTGTACCTGGGCTCTCACAGATGGATTTGTTCCAACCTTTAGCCCATCCTGAACTTATGGCTACGCAGAGACAGAAGGACAGACTCTCAAGGGATGATCAACTTTAACACAAACTGCACTGGCTGGCAAGTCATCTTAGCAAAGGTGCCAACAACAAGAATGAGTGTGACCCCTAGGGATGTCTGAGAAGTACTTATAAAGCCATCTCCAGGGAGATGTGGTGACTGTCCATACTGCGATGGTGCACACAGGAGTGCCAAGCCCTCAGCCTGTCATCACACACTCGCCTGAAGGACACATCAAGAGTCCACTTAATACCAGGAAGGACTTTACAGTTCATTGTCCTCTGCTCAGAACAGTACATCAGTTTGCAGCCAGAGTGAGGGTTCCCTAGAGATGAAAACCCAGGTCTCACTTTGATGGTAAAGATTCCTGTAGCAGGACTAAAAATACTGCCTAATTTTAAGTTCTTCTCTCTTTCTTTCTCTCTTTCTCTCTCTCTCTCTCTCTCTCTCTCTCTCT